>NW_009912190.1:15506-21181 GCF_000696875.1 Nestor notabilis
AATCTAAATGGGCTACTTTGCTAGTGAGTCCATCTGGTTACCATACCCAGGCACAAGGGAGGAACAGCAGAGGAATCACTGAGTAGGGCAGATGGGGTGCTGAGGGGAAGACCCCTGATAGTACTCTTAGGCAGAGGTTTTGCAGACTTATTTTGAGATAGCCCTTGATTGACTAATCTGAGTCAACAAAGCACTGTTGACTTGATGAACATGTGGCTGGGTACCTCAATCTGAAAGAAGAGGGTCTCCCTTTCCTTACATTCTTGCTTTGCTTTTCTGCTAGGCACTGTATCTTCTGGGACAGAGCTGAGGAGCTGTGTGTGCCAGATTGGCTTGTGGGGCTGATGATGCTGGTATAATGAACACTCTGTGTCAGAAGGCAATGAAACCCCCTTCCCTCATATCCTTCCAAATTCCAAATCCCCCCTTGCCATATAGGTGACATCGCAAGTAAATCAACCTGTGATTCTCTCCTTTATCCATTATGTGGCAAGCTGGGGGCAGGGAAGGAGTCTTGGTGATTTGATCCCTAGAAACCTCCCTCATTAGGATGGATTCAGCCACAGAAACAGCACTGAGCTCTTGGCTCCTGGCAACTGTAATATGCTTTTCCCTGCCTTCACTGTTAAGTGTTCCTGTTGCTGGAGCATCCTGAACTCCTAGACCTGGTTTCTTGATTCCATGTCAGAAGCAGGGCTTTCTCTCACCCACAGAGATGGCTGTGTTGCCCCATTAGTGCTGGGGAGCAGCAGGAGCAGAAGTTGGTAGGACCTGGCAGCCCAGGAGTAACTGATAATTTCTCTGTTGCTTTTGGAGGTGCTTGGGAAGAACATGACCAGCCTCCATCTGGCTGGAACCCTTCCTTGGGTTCTTCACTCTGGAGAGCTTTTAGTACGGCCCCTGCCTGACACTGTGAATGCTGCATGGGGGTTCCACCTTTGGAGAGAGTTGGCAAGGAAAAGATTCAATGACCTGTTCCTGCTGTGGGCTCATCAGTGCTGCACAAAATCCCAAAAGCTGTGGCTCTTTGCTGCGCAGGGGATGGTGCTCCTGGCTGTCACTGGTGGCCTAATCAGAAGGTGGTACCCACTGCCAGTGGGCTGATTTCAGCATCCTGCAGCCCTTTGCTGAAGAGAAGGCCAAAAAGAGAAATCTGCTAGAGGTGGGAAAGAGCAAAGGTTACTACTAAGAGAGAAGGTGACAGCAGAGACCAGGGAGGTAACTGCGAACCTGCCAAAGCAGGGACATTCGGTGGGCTTTTCTGTATCTTTCAGTTTGGCTTTTGGTTTGGGGAGGTCCCTGGTTTTTGGAGAGATATGTCAAACCAGAGATCCCCGAAGTCTGATGGGTGGAATAAAAAGCCCCTGAGCTACCACATCAAATGCTCTAATTTTGGTCAGTTACAGGGCTCCCATGCAGGGAATGTCAGTCATTTCCTTTCCTCACAAGGAACTTGTCAGATGGAGGAGAGAGCGAAGTGAAATCTCTGGAGACAAGAGAGGGAACATATGGAAAAATTATGTTTCCTGGACTCCTGGGCATGGCAAGACTCTAGAGAATTGTCAGTGAGGAAAGGAGCAAGAGAAGAATTAGTTAACCCCTAAAAGGGGCAAGCTGTGAGGAAAGCGCAACGTGAAGGGTTACGATACTGGCACGGCCTGCAGCATATCCTCATAGCAATGCCAGCCAATTAGCCCATGTGTGCACTAACCCACTGCCTGCTGTGGCTGTCCCCCTGGGCATTACTGTAGTGCTTTATTAGTCCTGCCTGATTCTTCCTAAGAAATAATAGAAAGGTTACCCTCTTTACACATGCCCAGTTGTTTCCTAGTCTTCACCTTACCTCCAAATCTGCTATTCTTCTGGTGTTGTTGCAGCTACTTTTCCACCCTTAATTCAGAAAGAAAGGATTGTGATGGTGACTCTGTTTTTCTGGGCAAAATAAGGAAAAAAAAAGTCTCTTCCCAGCTGTGTTCAGAAAAATCCAGACACACAGAGGAGAATCCAATAAATTATTAACTCAGTCTTCCCATCTGCTGATAATGGTGTTTCTGGTTGGTTTTTTTTTTTCATTGCTAGCTGCCTTCTCCCTCATGGAAACATAGAATATCTATTTGATTTGAAATGCAATGTCCTGAGCCATTTTCTGGCGAGTATGTGGATGATGGCCTACATGTGGTTTTCTGCCTTTCGAATGAGGAGAAATAAATTGGAAATGAATTTGCTGTACTCATCTCCCTGTGAGAGGAGAATAATGAGAAAGAGGGTACTTTAATAGGCACAAGATTACACAGTTTATGCATTTACAGACCACTGATTGCGATACACTCCTTATTTTCCTGAGGGGATGGTGTGGTGAAAGGTATTTTCAGCTGCGAAGTTGAACCCATACAGTTAATATTTGTCTTACGAAGTGGTGGGAAGAGGCTGGTGCCAGCTGCCTGGAACAGGCACTGACAAAGCAGTGCTGTGATGCTTGATTCATGCATCCACCTGGTGCTGTCCTGGTGGTGAGAGAAAGCACCCTGTGGCCCCACGCTTTGATGGGAGGCAGGTCTGATCCATGGGGTATGGTCATAACAATGAGTTTGGTTTGCTGCCCTGCTCCCGCTCTGGTGATCAAGGGGCTGCTTGACAAGCACACCTTGGCAGCCCCTTCACACTGCATAACCTACCCATTTTCCTGTTTATTTAGCTCCTGGTTTTGACCCCAGACCTTTTGGGAACAAGCAATCCACCATAATCACTTTTTTTGCCTTGGGTCCCCGTCTGCTACACGGCACACCCAAACTTGGTATTTTTAATACCAGTACCTAGGCAGTCTCAACTGACAGGATTACCAGAGCACCACTGGCCATGTAAAGCTCCAAGACAACCCCAGCAACTGCCTGTGCCACTTCTCACGCAACTCCCCCTTAACTAAGCTGTGAGATCCAGCCATCCCTCGCGGTGCTTCCACACTGCTGCCTGCCACAGCCAGCAACTTCTGATGTCTCCTCTGGTGTCCTGTGCCCTGTTTGCCTAGCTGAACCTCAGCCCTGCACCCAGGACACTGCTGGGTCGCCTGCCTGGTGCTGGCTCCCTCATCCCATCGCTGCCTTTGGCTGGGGGATTCGCAGCAGCTTAGCCACTGAACCAGGCTGGACATTGCTGTGGAGCTGACTGTTTGCCACCTTCACAGAGGCAGACTGCTGGGTGCCTCCTGTGGCTTTTCTTTTTGATTGATTTATTTTTATTCTAGGTTGGGCTGTGTCAAAATACGTACTGCACACTCAAACTGAAACTCTTAAGCAATTCAGAATGCTCTGTAGATGTGACAAGCCACTCTCATAACTGCTTAGCAAGACACTAGTTTTTGTGTCAGCTTTTGCTGACTTTTTTTTTTTTTTTTAATATGTATATATAACTGTAAGCTTAAACCAAGCCTTTGGACAAAAAATACAGACTTCCTTCATAAATGCACTAACTCCACCTCATTTCTTTGCTGATTGCCTGTTCACAGTAATGCTCTGAGATGTAATACTGCCCTTGTGCAGTTCTGATTGATTGATGGTGTGAGCAATACTGCCTTCCCTTGTCCAAATCTCAGGATGGGTGGTGCCAAACCCCAGGACACTCTTTTGCAGTGAAGTAAACCCACAGCTAGCTGCCAGCGTGGCAGAAGCTTGCAGGATCAGTCTCCCCCGGGGGTAGCAAATGCTCTCCTCTTCCAGTCCTATGGCACAGAGCATAGTCACAGCAGCCTCAATGTCTGGGTGGTTCAGGCCAGATACCTGGATCTGAGAAAAAAAGTCAGATTCTTCTCAACTCAAGACAAATAGGGGAAAAATAACCAAACGGGAGCACAGCAGCCACAGCCATCACGTAGGTGTCTAGTGCCCCTCGCAAGGGGCAGCACCATCCTCTCCTCAAACTCAGCTGTTGCCTCCTGGCCCACAGCGGCGTTACCTCAGCCGTGCTGGGAGGAGGGATGCAGAGCACATCACCTCCTCTGAGACCCATGTGCTGGGCGGCTTCTTTTTTCCGCTGTGTTAGCCAGATAAGATGTGGTACAGATGGGGATCTGCAGCCCGTGCCCCCGCACCAGCTCCTGGGGACTCAGAGGCGCCTGGAACAGATGGGACCAAACCCTGCCAGGCCAGAACGTGCTTGGCATCACAGCCCTGGCTGGAGAGAGAGGTGAAGCCCTCCAACACGCCATCGTGCATGTTGGCCATGGATGCGGGCACGGGGCTGCACTGCAGGATTAGGCTGCTCTTGTGGGTGCTGGGCTCAGTGCTGGCATGCTTGGCAGACGCAGACCTGTAGGCCCGCACAGGGACCCCTTCGGGACCCATGCCAGCCATTCTGGGGGATGGAGACCCAGGTTTTCATTCAACTCTGTTCCCAGAGATGGGTGGATTGGAAGGCAGGAGGAAGCTACTATGCTGCTTCTGGGATGTATGGGTGAGGACAGATTGTGGTGCTGGGGCGCTGCGAAGTTGGCGGGAAAGAGAGAGATGCCTTCTGAGATACAGGGTACATCAGCCTGAGGCACCCAGATGACACAGGCAGTCTCCTGCAGGGTGGCATGGGTAGAAAGCAGGAGCAGCACTCAGAAAGCAGGAGCAGGAGCACAGGATGAAGCTGGAGATGGTGAGGAAGGTGTTCAGGTTTGGAGGAGAAGCATGAACTCTGTGCTCCAGCCCTGTTGGGAGGAGCATGGGTAGAGGCTGCTGGATGCAGCCTCCAGATGAGCTGGAAGAGCCCAGGGATGGTGCTGGCACCCCTGTTGCTGCCAAAAGAGAAAGGTCCGGGCAGGGCACATCCTGCCAGAAATCTATTTTCTAATTTTGTTTTCTTGTTTTGGTGCTGAAGAAATAAAAAGTCTGAGGTTGCCCTGTGCTGGCAGGGAGTGTGGCTCTGGTGGTGAGCCGGAAGGCCAACAGGGAATAAGGCAGGGCTCCTCTTTCTCCTGGGCTGCAGAGATGCTGCTGTGTCCGGGTGTGGTACGCTTATGTCAGTGACTTCATGGTGATGCACTTCTACCACCAGGACTGTCCAAAGCCTTTTGTAACAGCAAAGCAGCAGGAACAGCCTTGCCTTCCACCTAACACGAAGCTTTGTTTTCCAGTGCAGGGGAATGAGCAAACGTAAAGTGCTTATTGAGAGCTGGTCCTTGCTCTATATTGCTCCAGAAGGCCTATCCTCAACTTTGGTGGTTAATGAAATAAAGCTTTCAACTGCTGCTGAGCAAAACTCAAACACACTGAAAGTACAGAAACCACCGTCCTTCTTTATACAGTCTGTCAGCTACTTGTGTAGCTAACTCCTGTAACCGGGCCCATGAGATTTCGGGTGTTTTCTAACATGCAGCTTCCGACAGGGAAACCCTGCTTTTATTAAGAACAACTTACCGAGTTCCTGGTTAGAGAAATCGTGACAATGCAACTGTGTGCTCAGAAACCTGACCACACAGGAGAACTTGCAGTGAACTGTGGAGAAAAATCCCAACAGAATCAAAACTGTAAGGGCAGTTCTGAATGTTCAGATGGGGTTACTCCAGAGACAACTGTGCTCTTTTGCTTTTTGAAGTCAGGCTGCGAAGGAAAGCCCCAGGGCTGGAAAAGCCTTTTGGATTGCTTTGTTTTGTTGTTCTGTTGTGGGATTGTTTTTTGCAGCAGCAGCTGCGAGCC
>NW_009912191.1:0-9967 GCF_000696875.1 Nestor notabilis
CCTCCCCGTCCCCATCGCAGCTGGGGGGACTCAAAAGCGTCTTTTAATTACCCAGGATCGTGATTTTTGTATCAATGTGGAAACTGTGGCTTAGAGCTTAAAATTAATATAAAATACGGTTTGCAGAATTAAAATAAGCAATTTTCTCCTTCTCAAGGTTTTCCAAAGTTATAATCACAAAAACATCCCTCTTTTTGCTCACTCCATCTTCACTTCTTTAATGCCAGAAGAAAAAGCAGTAATTTACACTCCTCCAACAAGCGGAACATTTCAAACAGCATCTTCTTATTTTGAAAAATAAGAAGTTACTATTTTGGGAGACCAGTACAGTCACTTAGCCTGAGAACTCAAAACTGATGATGGAATTTTACCAAGCATTTCATTCACTGAGCTATTCTGCTCTGGCTTAGCCTGAAGTTGCCTAATTTTAAGATAAAGCTTTAAATTAGCAGAAAATCCACAACATTCCCAATGTTTCTGCTCCACTGATCAGTAAAAGCAAAAATCATGCCCTGCTTCTGGCCTCAGTTTTATTCATCAGTTGGAAGTTGAGATTTTACAAAATCCTAGCTCTAGTCTTTGTCTTGCACATTGAAATCAGGTCTCTAGGGAGATGTGAAAGAGCTTCATGCTGTGATTACACATAATTTTTGATGTCAAACAGCATGAATATAAGTAAAGGTGTCCTTTTGAAGGCACTTAATTTCTGAGGGCTTAAGCAGTGTTAGGTGTGGTGTATCCATTGTCTCCTGAGCTGAATTACCAAACAAGATCTTGGCATCCCAATTCAGTTTGTTCTCTGCTGTTTATTCCAGCCATAGGAGCTGAGGTTTTTCCAGGACAGCTTGTGCTAAAGTTGTCATAAATTTGCTATAGCCACATAAATGTGTGGATGCCCACAAAGTTCTCCCTCTATTCACCAAAATGTTTCCCATGTAAATATTCCAAAAACCCCCCACTTTCCCTGGTTTCCAGCGGAGGTAAAATCTGTAATTTGCCAAGGGGAAGAAAACCAAAACCCCAAAACCCCCAAATACTAAAATCCCAACTTTTCTTTGAATTCAGTCCTGCTCGGTGAGACAGATTTTGGCTAAGCGAAGCACAATACATCCTCTGTACCTTTTGACCGAGTTCTTCTCCACACAAGGCAGCATAGCCCACCACCACCTATGTCCAATAAAAAGCTAAAATGATGAAAGAAAAGCATTGAGGAGGATCCCCTTTGAAGCCACTGATCCAGTTCAAAGTCACAGACATCAAACAGCGCTATGAATGCTTGAGGAAAGTCTCATGAGTCTCCTTTTCTAAACCACCACATGCTTGGGGTGTTGAGGCAGCTCTGGATCAGGTTTTCATCACTCAGAAAGTATTCCAGCTAGACATGTAGAAAAGCCCATGTGATATTCACCTTAATCTTTAAATGAGACAACAAATGATACTCACTTCAGTTAGCAGGGATTCATCCTTTCTGAGATAAGGATGGAGTAAGTCCTTTCTTCAATGAAAGCAGTAAGCTCAGCTCACAGTAATAATCTTTGCTGAAGAACATTAGTGTTTAAAACGACATATGGGGGGGGTTATCTGAGGTATCTTGTCTAGCATCAGTTTTCTTGCTCTTTTGCTACACAGGTTAAGATTTTGAATCAAGTTTTTCCAGTGCAGGTTGGAAACCACATTGATTTCTGAGCATAAAATCAGGAAGGCTCATTGAGATTCCTGTGCTAAAGCAAACTGCCCATATTGCAAGTCTTTCCTGATCACCAGTATAATTTTGCAAGTTTTCCATGATTTTTTTATGCTTTAGGGTCAAGACTTGGAACTACCACAAATGGTAATGGCAATAAAGTTTAAATTTGCATTTGAACAAATCCCCTTTCCCTGAACCATCCTGTGCATTTAAAACAAGGTACTAACAGCTCCTAACCATTTCAGAGACACAAGGAAATTTAAAACTTACCTTATGCTGTAACAGAAGTTTAATCTGATAGTTCAGGTTATTGAACTAGCTACTTCAAAAATCACTAGCCATACTTTGATTTGCTCTCTCCAGTCTAGAGCTCAGCTTAAGCTTCAAAATAAATGTAAGGATAATGATGTCCACCTTTTATTATGGAGTTGGATTCAGTGCAGATGGAGAACCTGCTATAACATAGTCGTTTTCAAAACTAGGCAGGGGTGGTCTGACCAGCATACAAAGTTCAAAGCTTACTGGGGACAAAGATGCGTAGAAGTGACCTTATTAAAACCCCTGACACTTCTCTCGTCCCTCCAAAAGAGTTGAATTCTCAGTAAGAGAGCTGAAATCCCTCCCATGGTAACAGTTTGCTAGCAACTGAAGTCCGAAGCAGACCAACATGCCCACAGAGGCAATTCCACTGCAATCCCATGCTCTTACATGCACCAGTGACTAATTTCCCAAACATGCTTCTTACTCTTTCAAAATTAGCACTGGATCCAAAAATACAACATAGCTTGTTGCCTTTTTCTTTTTTGTTTTTAAATATAGTTTCAGTAATGAAAGCATGAAGGATGTTTTTCAAAAACAGACTGCTGTAGCAGGAACTTTAAAACCTTCCAGCTGGAACACTTAAATAACATCTGCTCTCTTACCACATCTTTGACAGCCCACATCTAAGTTACTCATCTTGAAGATAAAGATGTACAAGAACAAATGCCACATGTATTTAGGACATCCCATCCGTAAGTAACGTAAATTCTCTGTTACCCCCCAGATTAACTGAGATACCCAATTTCTATGTCCTTTCTTCTAGCCTTTTTTGAACGCAGAGCTGCAACACCAAATCACACCTCCAAGACTGGAGATTCTCTAAATTCTCACTTCAGAATTCACAAGTATATCAACCATATTATTTTAATTTAGTTAGTGTATATACATTAACACTCGAAAGTGTGATAAAAAACGAAGTAGCTTTTTTTTTTTAATAAACAGCATGTGATACAGACCACAAAGATAAATAAAAAGCAGACTTTTTACAGTTTCCCATGAACATGAACTACAGTAAGTATCATAGGCCAAACTTTTGTTACTTGAATAGCACAGCAGAAGGGGGGGGGGGAAAGAAAAAAAATAAAGATTGTGGGTTTTTGTTTTTCAGAAGTACTGCAAGACTATTCTCAGTGTGACAGCACATGCATCTTGCTGCATCTTAAATACTTTTTTGGCCCATTATTACTAAAAATGTCTTGCTTTCTAACTACTTTACCACAGGACCTTTATCACAGAATGACAAAAACATGGCAACAAACACACCCCCTCCCCACCCCCCAGTAGTGGTTATTTCAAAGGTAGTTGTCTCCTTTTAAAAGGTATGTAAAGCACTGATGGGTGTTTATAATCTGCTTTTGATGCAGACATGTAACTGCTACCAGCTTCCACAAAGTTACATACAAGCATCAAGAGATTACACCCTCCTGGGCTCTATCTATCGAAAATGCCAACAGGATCCTAGGCTGCCTTAAGAGCACCGCCAGGCAGGTGGAGGGAGGTGAGCCTTCATCCTGCCCCTCTGCTCAGTGCTGGTGCAGCCACACCTGGGGGGCTGAGTCCAGTGCTGGACTCCCCAGTACGAGCCAGACATGGCCATACAGGAACAGCAAATGACCGTGAAGATAGAGAGGAGGCTGACAGAGCTGGGATTGTTTAGCCTGAGCTTAGGGGAAGCTCGAAGGGGCATCTTGTCAATGTATATAAATACTTGATGGAGAGGAGCAGAAAGACAGGCAGGGCTTTTCTCAGTGCTGTCCACTGAAAGGACATTCGGCAATGAAATAGAAGAGATTTCATATAAAGATTAAGAAAAAACTTTTATTGTGAACTCTTTCTTGGACAGACTCTAAACCCACGTGGACAATGTCCTGGGCAACCTGCTCTTGGTGACCCTGCTTCAAACCTGGGTGGCTGGACTAGACCATCTCTGCTAACCTCAACAATTCTATGTGATTCTGGAAATCCTTGCAGTTGTGGTGCCAGTTACAATAACAATACTTTCAAATTTTCAAGCCTGAGAACCCAGACGTCAGACTGCAGCCGTATACATTTTAAATCCTTATCAAAATCCACTTCCCTGTTGGAGAAAGTATGTGGACATTCAGTTAGAACTTGCAGAGGTGCAAGGAGGCAGCGGGAAAGGATGATACTCCCAAATCATAAGTTATAAATTTATCTTTACAAGAGAAGATGAATTTGGACCACAGTGCCTGTAAGACAAGAGGAGGATTCATCTCCATTTTTAACTTTTCTTTCCCCTGCCCCAAATGAAACCATAAGACAACTTTGGACAGCCTAGGGCAGCTGCTAATTCAGGGAATAGAACACTATTACTAAAGCCTGGAAATAGATTAAAAGTAGATAAACCAAAGAAACAAAGCTGAATGAGATTGCAGCTATGAATATCCATGTTTTGGCACTCAAGGATTAAACTACAGCAGACAAGATTCTTGTAAGAAACAGCATCTGCCCAAATTAGGCTTTCTATAAATTCAGCAATACAATTAAGTCAGGTTTAACGGTTTAACTGTGATTAGCTTTATTACTACAACAGGTTCCTAACAAAATTTATGCAGTTACACTTAACTAAATGGTTCCTAAACCAGTTTAATAGCTACTGGGTATCTGGCACCAGAATTTCAGAAAGAGGCAAGACAGAACAGCGTATTTTTGGCCTTCCTTATGCCAAAGGAATATTGCATCACATACAGAAGTGACAGTAAGGACACTTAAACTTACGACATTTATAAAAACCAATGTGGACTCTAACTTCAAAGTACAGGCAGAGCATTGCTTCAGTTGATCTTACCTTACAAATATTTTATGTTGTTCTTAAAGGGTATGCTATGGGCATGTCCCTTTTTAGGGGAGAAGGGTGTTGGAGAGGGAAAGGAAGAGACAGGGACGGAGGGATCCACCTCTGTTTTTGAGTCAGGAGTGCTAATACAGCAAGACCTCATCCTTTTGAGAGTCTGTCCCATAAAGTTCAGAAGTCAAGAATACTGTACTGCAAATTAAGAGCAACTATTTTTCCTGAGTGTGGGTTCTACAAGTCTTTATACTATGAAAGAGCAGGAAGAGGAAACATTTAAGCTAGCAAACAATAAAAATCCTGGAAGTCTCAGGAACAAAACAACTATAGACATCATCACAGTAGTTATGAATTGGAGAGCTGAAAAGGCTAGTTAATAAAGACTATTTCAAAGTAAAATTGTCAAGTATTTAACTGGGCTGCTAGCAAACATTCCTCTCATTACAAGAACACTTCACACTGCATCACATGAATAAAAAATCTGGAACTTTAATATACATATAGTCTAATTCTGATTTCATATGCTATTGTGAATCCAGAGTGATTCTGATGAGATCAGTGTTACACAAGCATAAAGTGAAACCAGAATTTCCTCAAAGACCAGAGCACCTATAGATTTGGCTAGTGTATACAGGTAAAGAATTTTATATTCAGTTTCCAGCAGGCTCCCCTTCATTAACACGGATGTAAAAAAATAAAACAAAACCAAAAAAACCCAACCCACCCACAAGCAACAGTAGGGGTGGTGAGCTACACATCATTTTGGACAGACAGAGCCCTACTGAAACTGAGACAACTTTCAGCATGAAAAAAAACATACAAATTTGTTATATGTATGAAACATGTACTGCAAAATTACATCGGGATTCATCAATCCACAACATCCACAGCTATATAGTATTCAGAAAGAAAAAGCAAAACAAACAACAGAAAAACCCCAAGTGTGGTTCTTCTTCCATTCAAGTAAAACTAAAATGAGAAAAAATTAAAAAAAAAAAACAAAATAAAATCTTTGAAGCAGCAAGTTACAATTCTTTTTGTAATACCACACCATTTTCATTAACTTGAAGCATTTTCAAGATGTCAAAGACATCAACAAAATAGTAATTTCAAGTGGCTTTTTTGATACTTATTTTTTGAATGGGTCCAGCCCAGATCTGCAACCTGTACAGACATGCAAAACAGGAGGAATTCACAATTATTCTGAAGAACAGATGTTGGAACATGCCAGTTATAAAAATGACAAAGCAAAGAAAATACCTTCAAACTGTCAACAACCATGGGCTACTGACCACTTGTAGGGCATTTAATATTTTACATTAAAAAAAGCTGGAAAAAACCAAAACCAACCCTCCAAACCTGCCATCAGCATGGTCATCACATACAAAGTTTTCTACAAGCCTGGTCATCTCTACATTGCCCTTAATATGCAGGCTTATATCTTCTCCACAAGATGCCAAACCACTAACAATTTTGGTTTTATTTAAATGCTTTTAATAAAAAATACTGAAAGTCCATTTTGCTTATGAAAAAACTGCTAATGCACCCTTTTGGAACAGAAAAGTGTGCATGTGTAAGTCTGTACAGGTGCTTTTTCTGCTACTTTTAGGAAAGCAAAGAACATATTTTTAAGAAAAAATAATAATCAGCAGCCTGTTCTGTCATTAAATCAAATGTAGTTTCACAGTTGAAAAAGTTACTGGTTTTAAATTTGTATTTCCCTAAATCACCATTTCCTAATGCTATGTAATAAAACACATGGCCCAGTCCTGGGCTCCTTGCTTTGGTAGTCCTACTAAAAGTTTTGCAGAAGCAAGGTGTCCAGATTCAATTCAAGCTCAAAATAAGCTACTTAGTGTTTTGTGCAACTGATTCTCAGAATAAAGCAAACGTTTTTGAATCTCCATGAAGTGCAAATAGTTAAAACATAAAACCAGAATTCCAAGCCATCTCTGTAAAAATCTGAAGCTCAGTTACAGGTGCTTTCACAGTCTATAAGCAGATCTTATTTCTGATACTGAGAAAAGATGCCATCCTCTTATTTACATCAATGTAAGTAAACAGCACCTCCACTACCTTCAGTTAAGTTACATCAGCACATAACTGGCACAAGAGGATAAGGTAATTAGGGTTAAACACTTTGAAGCTAAAAGGATTTATGTTTGTTTTGAAACACTGGCAGAATGTTTTTCAAATGCCCATCCTGATTATGGTAAGAACTGCTTAAAGCTTCTGGTTTTTTTTATAACTTTTTTTTTTTTTAAGTCTAATTATCCCAAATCATACCATCATTATAAAGTCTTCTTTCTTTTACTACTTGATGTTCACAACTTCTACAGCGTGTGTATGGCATTTAGTCGCAGTAACTTTTGGAAACAGAGCCTGACTCCTCATATGTTTCTGTTTGTGCAAAAAGGGTGCAGAACACCGTGCTTGAACTGAAAGACATCTATACTTACATTTACAGAAATAAATGGCTAGGAAGGAGCAAAGTAAAAAAGTTGGGCTCATAACGTCCAATAAATTTGAGTTGATATTTTCATCCAGGCTGGAAAAGGCTGACCATCTCTTAGATAAATGAGGTAAAGCATTGTTTCAATACAAGATAAATAAGGATAATATAGCACCTAATGTGGCATTTGTGCAATGGTTTCACTCAGTTAAATTAAGAGTTATAGCTAACAGGGTTTCAGATTGTGAGCTAAATTTAAGTTGAAACCAAGCCATGTTTTAAGAGAGCTGAACCTTTAGTGTGTTAACTGCTAAGTAATACATAAAAGGGTAATTTTGCTCTAGAAAGACCAAGGTTAGCAGGAATTAAAATATTTGTATGAACAAAAAGGAAGATGTAACAGTCCATAAAAAGAGTACTGGACTACTCCAAAATATTTAGCAGAACTAAGGAAATCCAACTTCACATTCCCCATACTATTCTTGGAACTTTTGTAGTTTTCACAAAACCAGGTTTCCCCTACCCCAGCATCAAGCATCCGTGTGTGCAGTAATTGACTGCAGGATCTTGACTATGAAAGTGTCTCAAAAGACCATAGTCTTGGCTTTACAATCCCCGAAGTCTTTCATAAGGTAATTGATTGCACATTTTTAATAATTACAATTTTCTAAATCAAGCCAACCACTCATTACCTCATCAGTACAGCCTGCACGAAGTACAGTTTATTTATATACTTATATTCTAATCTAACACCAGCTGTCAGCATATTTTATATTACATGGGGTATTGCACTTTCTGAGTGGCACCTTGGTGCATGTTTGCAAGTGAACAAGCTGAACCCCCGAAAACCCCAGACCTCTGCAATTCACTCCAAGTGCTGCCGATCTAGCAAGTTAAAATATTAGGGTGAACATCACCCTCAGAATTGCGGGCTTCACTAATTAAAAAACCTGCTTAATAAATAGAAAAACACTCCTACCTGAAGCTGTGCATAAGGGCAATCTGAAATCTTCGGTACTCTGAACAGTTTCAAAAAGTGGTGCCAATTTAATTGATTGCACACATTGTATTGTGTTAGAGGACAACAACTAGATTTACAAATATATATTACACACACACACAAAACAGACAAAGCTATAAAATGTTTGGTAACTCCACATGCTTTGAGCTAGCCAACGTATCTGCTGTATGTTGAACTGCTTATTACTGATCATATTGAAAAACCTAAATTTCTATTTCTGATGTATCTGTTACTGGATTAAACAACCACTTCCAAAGGAAGAAGAAAGGGAAGAAATGGTGGACCCGAAGACTGAGGGTTTAAGTACGTTCCTTGAATAACCAGCATATCAATTCAGTAACGTGAAGAGTGATGCCCAAAAATTTTTGAAGAGACTTAGGCCAAGTTCACCTCTGGCATTAGTGGGTGAATGTCCCACTACTTTAATGGTACTTGTGTCCTCTTTCACCAGGGTTGAATTTGGTCCTAGGAGTATATCTGGTCACCTTCAGTGACGTTAATGGAAACAGGAGCCTTGGACAGATAGAACTGGGCTGCAAAATTAAAAGAGTGAATATTGGACAAATCATGTAAATAAAGAATATATATTAATAATAGTTCCTGTTATATAAATAGCCTTTATAAAAAAATAATCTTTCAATAATTTTAATAACTCACCTTTCTTTAGGTTCTGGAAAACATGTATGAAAAAAATCTATTCAGTTCAAGTTAGATTAAAGCAAACCTAAGATGAACACTACAACTCTCTGTTGCACTAAACCCAATTCTGACCATTCAATTTCCAGGTTAGTCAGTTTTGGGGGATGATAGGGAGTTTCTTTGTGAAGGTATGAATTGCACCTCTAGAAATACTGAGCAGAAGAAACACCATACCAAGTGGGCCTATTTCCTACTGCTTTCAGAAACTGTGCAGATGACAGACCCAGAAATCAAAGGGTCATCTAAACCCCGTAACTGTTAATGCCTCTGAGCACATTTAAAAGGCACTGTCCTCTCACTATTGTTTTTAGATCTTTGAGCTTAAGACTCCTTCCCTTCAACCTATGCTGCTTTCAAATATTCGCTATCACTTGAATTCTCTTTCCACTCTTCTCAATCCAGCATAGGCTCTACCTGCTGTACCAGATCTAAGGTAATACGCGATGGACTCTATGTTCATGCTAGCACTATTTTTTTTCTCCTTCTAATTTATCCTATCAGATGAAAAAAGGAAATGTTCTTCCAAATTTACCTTTTTGGGCTTAAGGCATACATGAAGTCACACATCATACTAAAGCTTAATTTTTGAAGTGTACAATTTTAGTGCTATCTGAAACCCTGTTTTACATTATTTTTCAACAGTTGTCTGAAAAGTTCATCTCTTTTCTTGCCATAAATTCAGATGTTGTTCATGGTTTGTGCAATTCCTATGCAACCAGTCTTTGCTGCTAATGGGTATTAACAGTGCAGTACCCACAAAGTGGGCTATCAGTTCTTGTTTTCTTTGCTTTCACTTCAGTTCAAAGCATGTTGTTTTATTGTGTGAAAGATCCAGTCCATTTTTGTTGTCCAGCCACCATGGTGAGCATCATTCATTTGCTTCATGAAGTACTCCAGAGCTTCCTGCTCAGTTTTGTCCAATGCAAGGGTCTTCCGAATGTATGCAATATCGTCAAAGGACTGCAGTTCTGGCAT
>NW_009912191.1:9998-49798 GCF_000696875.1 Nestor notabilis
CATCATGGAGAAAAGATTTATGAAGAGATTGGCATGCTGCCGAATTGCTAGATAAGCCTTATAACACATCTCCTGGAACCTGGAAGAGACAGGGGAAAAAAGGACAGCGTATTTCCCAGTTAGATGCATATTACTTTTTCACCTCCAAAACAGTTTTCAGGTAACTGGACACTAAAGAAGTAGACAATCTTAGTCTAATAAGAACACTATAATGTTGCTGAGAAAATATACTCATCTTCCTACTTAGGTTATCTTAATTTCAGTAAGAGTAGTGGTCAGACTAACACAATAGCCAGACTGAAGACAGGCTTTCTAGCCTTAAATCTCATTTGCAATTCATGCAAGTACTCAACACAAGTTTATGGGTGTTCACACAGCCATTATACTCATTGCTAGTGACATTTCAGATTTCAAAGCACATTTCGTGATACACAGCTGCAAACAGCACCTCTCCTGTAGTTTTAAAAGAGCAGTAGCTGTTGATCCTTAGATACTCTGGAGAAGGCACTGAAGACAGGGGCATTTGCTGTATCACAACACTGGGTGAGAAACACACATTTATGCTGAAACCACTAATTTAAGTTGGGTTAAGAAAAACAAAAATGCAAAAAAGCTTCACTGCAGCATTCAGACAGACACTCTCACTAATAATGAAATGAAGATTAAAATTGAAACCTCTCAAAGACTGGATCTCTGGAAAGACATATTTAGAATGACTATAGCATCAGATTTTTATTTATTATTTTAAAGTTATCTTTTCTTAGCAGGTTCTGCAGAACGTCATAAACTACACAAGCCAGCTGAAGAGCTGGTATCACAGCAGCTATAGAGAGAAGCATTGCTGAGCGACCAGCAAGCCTTTGATGCATTACAACTGATACTTAAGAATTCTGCTTTTGCAGTTACACAATGCTAAGAAGATTTTAAGTGTTATCAAAACAGTTTCAGATATTTAAAAATTTATCTATATTCACATGTGTGCTGATCCTGCAAAACTAAAGTGAGGTTTCATGAACCCAAGCCCATGTAAGAGCTAAGATCACCTACTGAGTTACAAGTGGACAGCTGATCTTCAACTACAGAATTAGAACATATCCACTGCAAGCAAATTCAAATACTACTTTTCAGTTAAAAGGTCCAGTAATTAAAGGTCACCGGTACTAAAGTACATTTTAGGTACAAAATACTCTGGAAGTTAAATGCTTAAAAATCTCACCTTTCAAACTCCCTTGTTTTAGTACATTCTTGGGCTCCTTTACTAATCACTATTAAGAAGTCCTGTGTTAAGACAAATGGCACACGCTCCCTTTTATAACCAAATTTTTTCTTCTTGTGGTCCAGGAAGTGCCCAAAGTCAATGTGAAACAGCTTGGAAAAACAGAAAGGTATTTTAAGATTAGTAATTCCTTGTATAAAGTATGTCACAGTAAAATTGATCAGATGGATTTATTTTTTTTAAACCAACTCATATCAGGGTGACATACGACATTATTCTACGTTTTTAGAAAAATGTATCTTACTTGTCCATCATCTTTTACCATGATGTTACTATTGTGGCGATCACCAATGCCCAGTATAAAGGTAGCAACACAGTAGCCAGCACAAGAACGTGTAAACAAGTCAATAGCTGCATCATACCTATTGAAAACAGGAGACACTTTCACATAGATGTTCTACCGATACAAAAGCGTAGATTTCCCCCTCCCCTCCCTCCACTGAGGAGAAGCCAACTTCTATTATCCTCTATCAATGAAGCAGAGCTCCTGGACTTTATCATAGTAAGGCAGAAATTCAGCATACTCTTGAGAACAATAGTACTTTGTTAGATCATGGAACAGTAAATTAGCTATTAAAGTGACTCTTTTGAAATCCAGCAGTTTTCATTTTGATGAGTTACTGTCAAAATGCAGACTTAAGCCATATCTTCATAGCTCTGCTTACAACTTAAGCTTTACTGTTGAGAGAAGTCACACAACTGAACTCCTTAGAAGAGCTACAAGCAGGAAACCTAGGCAAACAAGAGCAGGGGAAGAAAATAAACCAACCAAAATGAGATGGACATAATTCTACACTTGATCAGCTTTAGTTCTCTTGAAGTTTCCATCAGAAAGAGCACATGAGCAAGAAAAAACAAGCAACAGGAAATCTCACATTTCTCCTTTGTTCTTGTCCTTGAGCCACTGATGTAATGTATGGCTGTTGAACTGCAATGCTCCCTTTAAGCCTCCTTTACATTGAATCTGCATGATGGTATGAGAGCTCCTGACTACCTCGATGAGTCCCACACAGTCACCAATAGACAAACAACCATAAGGCAACATCCTGAAAGAGGAAGGTTTTTTTTTTTAAAGTTAAGTTTGCAGACAGCAAGCAACAGGTATGTTTGATAACCCTTACCAAGTGTCATCTGTTACTTACTTTAGGATATGAAAACCTGTTTTAATGTTTTATAGCTGTATTAACACTAGTCTTGTGGAAAAAATGTACCAGATATTAGTACAGTAACATGCCAGCCACTGTATCCACCAATGCCATTCTTCAGTTTTATATCAGGACAAAAGCTTGAGGCAAAAGTTTAGTAACTTGCTCCTGGAGGCATTAGGGAATACACTGGAAAAGCCCTTTAAAAAGCATTCAACATAGTTTAGTAAGATCTATTCAACTATGTTAAAAGTGAATTATTAAAAGACAGAATCTATGCATTCTGCAAATAATTGGTAAGATTCCATGGATTACTGTAAGCAAGTAGCAGGTAATACTTTGTATGTAAAACCAGCACAGGACCTTCAAAATGAGTTTCTGAATAGTACCTCACCATATTACAAATTCTAAACTGGACTCTACCATCAACAACACTAATGTTACCCAGATGTTAATGAACTGTAAATGGGTATTTATTCATGGACTCTTCAAAGAAAATTGTAAAATCACTTTCTGTAATCCACAAGATTACAAAGTGAAACTCAAAGGATGATATTAATTTCAACACTGTTGAACATGAGGGGAGACAAGAGGTGGCTGTAAGAGGTGAAGGGCGGTTGTAAGGGGAGATCATGAAGGTAGAGGAAGGGCAGCCATGAGGGAAGATCATGAGGGGAGATGAAGGGCAGCCAGGAGGCATGAAGGGTGGTCGTGAGAGATCATGAGGGGCAGCCATGAGGGAATATCATGAAGGGAAAAGAGGGCCAGCCATGAGGGGAGATCATGAGGGGAGAGGAGGGGCGGTCATAAGGGAATAACGTAAGGAGAGAGGAGGGGTGGCCATGAGGGGAGATTGTGAGGAGAAAGGAGCAGTGGCCATAAGGGGAGATCATGAGCGGAAAGGAGCAGTGGCCATAATGGGAGACCGTGAGGGGAAAGGAGCAGTGACCATGAGGGGAGATCGTGAGGGGAAAGCAAGGGCAGCCATGGGAAATGAGGGGTGGCCATGAGGAAGATGATGAGGGGAGAGCAGTGGCAGCCATGGGGTGTGAGTGGTGGCCACGGGGGGTAAGGGCAGCAGCTAAACACTGTGGGCCACTATGGAGGGTAGATGAGAGGTGGCTGTGAGTGGAAATCATGAGGGGCAGCTGTAAGGGGAGATAAGTTTGCCCTTAGTGATGTGGTTTAGTAGTGGGCTTGGTAGTCCTGGGGTAACGGTTGGACTTGGTGATCTTAAAGGTCTTTTTCAACCTAGTTGATTCTATGATTCTGTGATCTCAGTAGCCCATTTTTCTCTTTACAAGAAATTAATTCCACTGCCTTCCCTTTCTTTCACAGGTCTCTTTTCTCACCCTTCCTTTAAAATCTGTATTTCTTTTGTCATGCTCAAAACACTTTATCTGCAAAAACTAAGTCAAAACCAGTCCTTTGTTCAAAGACTGAAAGAAACATGGCCATTACCATGTTTAACATCCTCTGTTAAAATATTTGGGAGTAAGGGTCATGTACCTAAAAGCAGCCTTTTTCTCTCCTGAAGTTTCCTTTCTGGAGTGAAAGTGTGACACTTACAGAGCGAAACAGCCTTCTAGGAACACTGGAGTATCACAAGTGTTTAGTGATGCCATGGGGGGGGGGGGGAAATAATAAAAAAATCCATCATGGCTTTTTATTAAACCTAAGAATCCAAGAGGCACCAGTGCAATGCACAGCCAGTGGCAGAGCTGGTTGCTGGTGTTGCTGTGGAGGTGGGCTTCTCCTTTATGGATTAACAGCACTTGCAGTTACTAAAAAAATATTTATATCTAACTACACTTGCATTTTTAGATAAAAATCTGGTTTGAAGGTCAAAGTAAAACAGTGCAACCCATTTGTTTTCTTAAAGACTATTAGACTTCCTGTACCAGAGAGATAGAGTTCTGTGGCCTTAGTGGGATGAGTTGCAATTTCTAGATCCTCAGAAGATTTTCTTTCTGTCCACTAGTGTAACCTGCAGCTTGCTCAAGATTCAGGGCCCATTAGCTGCCTCATCCTGCATGCTCGTTTCAGTCTTTCAGTATAGCAGATGGACAGTTGCAATTTTTCTGATTTTGTTTTTAAATCAGTCTGTCACATCATACTTATTCCACTTCTCTTCTAAAGCTTCATGCTGCCTCTTTAAAGAATAATGGTGGCAAGAGGTGTGAGAGATGTATTTATGCAGGTTTCCACAACTGGCACCCTTCAAGACATGGGGACTGTGAACTGTAACTCTGCAAACCATTCTTAGACAAAGCCATAATTCTGTCCCTCATTACAGTACTAGAGCAAATAAGTTTCCTAGGTATATTAGAGATGATGTAGACCAGTAGGTCCTTTTATCTAGATAATGAGAAAATGAGAACTGGGGGTCCAAAGATCATACTTAGCTTGACAGCGCAGAGGCAGCTCTATTATGCCACCACCTAAAAAAAAAACCAAAAACCTACCAAATAGCAGATGTAAATTTGGAAGCATAACCTGTCTAATATCAGTTTTCTAGAAGTAGAATAGTTTATACTGAATGGCATTCTGCAGGAGCTACTGTACTCACAAACTACTTAAAGGTGGAGAAGCTGCAAATGTATGAAAACTGGGTAATACCTACTTTGCATACTGAAATGAAGATACCAACTACAAAAAGTCATAACTTAACTGGGCTGCAAGTTTGGCAACTTGTTCAAAGCAAATCCTACAGATACAAATTAGCAGACCATAGTGTGGCTACTGTGTTAGCTCTTGTATCCATTCCAGTATGTAGCTCCCTCATACCAACTGGAATGAGGCTTAAGTATTTCTCAACTACAATCTTATGTTTATAGAATTCAGTAGTTTAGTTAACTGAAGGTCATTAAAAAAACCCCTGAAAATTGCTCTAACATGTACAGACATAGACATGCTTATTTATAGCATTTAATTTATTACACTTGGGGAAACAGAAGCAATCCCTGGTAACAAACTAATGCAAAGCCCATTAGGAACAGTATTGCTTGAGAATGACCTCTAACACTTACCGAAGATCCAGACCCTGATTTTGCCAGATGTTTTCCATAATTCTTATTATCTGAAGTGTCAGCATATCCTGACGCAAGTCTGGAATAGTCAAATACATAAAGATTTGCAAATACATGGAGACTGCAAACTTTGTAACACCAGAACACTCTGTTACATCTTACTTTTTGCCCCAGAAGTATGCCTAAAGGAAATGGGGCTTGCAGAGTTCAGTGTAGGTTTTCTTCTCTCAATAGAGAAAAACATGTGTCATATAGTTGAGAGTGAATATAACTTTGTGGTGGCAATTTCAAAGCTGTTTAAAAAATATACACTAAAATCATGACAATAGAACTACAGATTATACTTCTGTAATATCTTGGAAGACATTTTCAAGTAAAAAGAACAAAGTATTAAAACAGTACCATGTTCCACCTGAACAGACTGAGCATCTTGGAACCTACAAAATTTGCACAACTCTTACTTGTACATGCTTAATTTTCCTGGAAAACTGCTTTCCTTCCCCCGCCCCGATATATGTGTTTTATATGCTTAGAAAAAAATACTAACAGTAGGTTAGGAAAATAAAACAGATATGTAGCTTTTGGATTACATTTGGTTTTCCTTACCGTCTCCATTTTTAAAGATTATCTCATTGTTCTGAAATAACAATTCAGACATAATATCCGGGTTTTCCCAGTTCAACCACAGTGGCCTTTTTGCAGATGACATTATCCTGCACTCCTCAAGCCTAAAGAAAGAGATAAGATTTCTATGAAACAGGCACATGCAGATTTTAATTTAATATTTCCATAATATTAAGTGCTCCCTGTTTTCATCAAGCTCTTTGAAATAGTATCAAATTAAAGATACATGGGTAACAGCCAATCAACCACTTACACTTTCAGCCTCAAAATTAAATTAATAAGTGCAATGTTACCCATTTGCTAAGTCCAACAGAAGAGCTGGCTATATTGTAATTTCCTTTAGCAGTGTGTGTTCCTTACAAATGGAAAAAGGTCTGCACTTCCTGTCGCCTTAAAGTAACAGCTGTCATGTTGTTCCCTAAATTGTTAAACCATTAGACTGAAATGACTTCACTTTTCATGAGTTATTCTGCTGCAAATTTTTTTCAGTGAACTTTGGAAATACTAACATTTTTTAGAATGTTAACATTTAACCTTAACATTGTTAATATTCATATTACTAAGCATTTACTTAAATATCTAGATATGTTTCAAAACAGAATACAATACCGAAGATTTCCCAGTTGATGCGCAGGATTAAGAGGAGAGATAAAACCTTGTAAGGCATCCATAAAATCTGGCCGCCTCATTTGTTCAACAAGAAACTTCATCTGTACCTGATAAATAATCACATTCAGGTTTTGATAACATTAATTATATGCGAGTGAAAGTAAGTTTCAGATTTTTAGCTTTGTTTTTAAAGCATGGTTTTGCACAGTTCCAGTGTAAGCAACTCTATTTAGCCACATACTATGCAAATTGAAAGCCTTAAGTCTACTGCCTTAAGCAGTAGACAATGGCAATGCACATAGAAAATATTGCAGCTTCTAGAATAACATACTATATACTGAGGCTATCATTAATACTCTTCTAGTTAATCAATTAATACACAGTTCAGAGCAACTCCTGTGACTCAGCAGCAACAGCCTGGGGATGCAGGCATCTTATAATACCTTCTGTGTCTCATCTTTTTTTTCCTGCTTGAGAATATCAGTGAGGTTAATCAACTTCTCCATAGCTTCCACCTGCCTGCTCAGATGTTTTAGGTACATTCCACATGCTCGACAATAGGACTCCAGAAGTAAACCAAACCTCTGACTTACAGTTTTATTGTGCATTTCAGACCTAAAGAGAGAAGAAGAACAGTTATAGCTTAAAGACAAGACCACTTAGAGGTGCCGAAACCAAAGCTATACCTGCAATATCGTCCCAATGACACATCTTCCCAAGAGCTGCTTATAGATCCATCCTTTTCAGGTAAATAACTTCTATTAACCTCCCACAGCTCATCTCATTTTGACTAGACTGATAAGACTTCAGTACCTTTTACAACCAATTCGGCACAGAGTTCATAGGCTTTTCTCCCAATTCCTTCTTGATTTATCCTGTCCTCTCTACCCACTATTCCCTGCCTTTATTCAAACCCCATGCTTCCTAGAAACTCAAGCTTTCAATTCAAGTTCCATGTTTCTTTACCAAAAGCAAAGCTAATCTGGCTAAATAAGACAAGAAGAAAATTATACAATCCCAGGCTGCGGCCCCTCAAGTTTCCCTGTTCTTACCTACTCTCATTCTTTGCAGCTCTAAAATACATTTCTCAAACAATTAGTTAATCAGAAAATTTATTCCATTATCTTTGACGATTACCAAGGAAAATAGAAAACAAAGCACAACCAAGATTCCTTGCTTCTTCTATTTATGTGTCTGATCACACTGTCTTAGAACAGCATTTTTAGGTGAAACCTAGCTACAATCTGCTATACTGTAGGCTGATCTATGCTCAGTCTTCTCAACACCAGGAATTACAAAAACCCTTGTTATACTTAGTAAGGAAGAACATAGATATTTGAGCTATCAAGCTCTACAAAGTCTTTAATAAGCATGTACAAAGAGTTATTTTTTCAAAGCCTTATCTGGTCAAACTGGGTGGCTCTCTTTAGATCTCAACTATTTGTAAAATTTTCTGGAAGACTGGTGAGTGATAAAAAAAATAAAGTTCAAACAACAGAAATCGATTAAAGTTGTAAATAGTTGACAGTATGGGAGGCCTCCAGCAATCAGACTACCCTGCTTTCAGCATAATTATCATTATGTAAAAAAGAAGTACAAGACTAAGTATCTGTTATTAACTAGCTTTTGAAACTGCAAGGGATGACTTCTATTACCAAACTCTGCATTCAAGCTTGTAACCAATGTAAAACAAACTAAGCAGTAGTATTTTTCAGGGAAAAAAAATCAAACCAAAACAAAACAAGAAAAAGACATTTTAGTATGCCAAGCCTTTAGAACAACTAACTGCTTACAGCTAACAGGAATCCCACTATCCCTTAACATGTTCAGCTTACTTTAAATGCCAAAAGAAGAAGTGTCCTATCCTTTGATTGGTCAGTGCCTTCTTGAGTAAAAATCTTACAAGCTGATTATCCAAGTACTGTTCATATTTCAGAACCTAGTTAAGGATAAAGAGAATAAAAATAATCTGCTGCAGTTATTTCTACAAACAAAATACAGATTAAATGAAGTTAAATAAAAAAATAAAAAAAAAAATCAATGTTCTACATGAATTTCTGTAGAATGACTGATCTGGTATTAATACTAGCATGTGTTTGAATTTGAACAGCGTCTACTAACAGTGCACTGGCTGCCTGTTTCAGGAACTTACCATCTGATGCTTCCTTCACTATTACCAAATATTTTGGCCTCAACTAGCTTGAAATTTTGAGGAGATGCTTCTGCTCATACTTTCCCATATGCTGTAACAGCTGAAAGAGCTGCCTGTTCCAGTTGGTTGAACAGTGCTGTATCTCTGCAAGATTCTGGCATTTAATACCAACATGCAAAACCCCACCACTACAGAAAATGAACTACATTTAATCTCCTCCTACTAAATAATCTGCAATAGAAACACACTTTTGATGACCTGTTTTTCATGTCACCTTAACTTTTATTGTATTTTAAGCCTCTGTGATTATCGGATATACACCTCAAGTATACCAAAATATGTTATATACCTGTACCAGCTGGATTAAGTACTGAGACAGTTTGTCATCTGTCAAGTACTTCTCTAGACACCGAACTGCAAAAGCTCGCACCATTGGATCTGGATAATTACAGTCCAAAAGCTCCATTGCCTGCTCTGGCTTGATTGGAGGCCAATCTTTTACCAAACAGTACATCTGTGGACAGGAAGTCCAAGCACGTTACACATTTGCATTGATTACAAAGAAGCTGTAATACACAGTTATTAGAAGGTATTGTCAGACACGAACTGCATCCGAGTAGAAGCTATTTACTTGCCAGCCCTCTCTCAATAAACTATTTGTTAGTAGCTGCCAGCTGATGGGACTGTTTTATCCACTATTAACACAATGAAAACAAAACCTCACATACAACTAATTGACAAATCGGCAACATAACAGGGATTCAAGTAATGCCACAAGAGGAAATTTTAAGACTCAGGCTGAGCTAAAGAACAAAAACTATGGACCAGACTGATCCATCAATTACAGTGGCAACTTGGACAAGTTTTCATTCAACGTATCATACACATGTAGCAGGTTTTAAACTTCAAGACGTTTTCTTAAGTACTGTATTTTAAAGCTTCTTCAAAACTTACAACTTCTTCAGTGCTATATGTTACCTGGGCTACTTCATCTCTAGAATTCCATTTCACAGACAGAAGTAATTTGGGCAGAATTTCTGGAGTATTCACGCAATAGTGTCTGCGAAAGAGAAAAAAGCTGTATGTACAAATTGCCCTTTTTGCTTTGATGACCATCTACTATGTTCCCCTCAGTCTTGCACATTTTTCTTCCTTTGTCAGCAGAAAACAATCAATACCATAAGGTGGTGTGAAGATCCATGCATGAAAGTAAGACTGCAGTAATGGAGAAAATGTAAACTAATGCAATTATTAATTTTTTCCCATGGGCTTGTAAATCAAGACATACGATCCAGAATGCTTTAAAAGCCTTTTCTAAAACACTAACCCAACCAATACAGAACACAGAAAAGGGAGCAAAATCCAAAGCAGTCATGACAAGTTTGGAGTGAATAGGGTAAAGCTGATTGTGCCAACAAGGGTTTTTCTTTAGTTTAGTTTTTGGTTTTAAATACCTGTGGCTCCAGAGGAAGTCCTTCTCTTGCTCAGTGATTTCAGACAAAGGATCTCGTGTACATATAGCTCGCAGTTGCTCCTTGTCACTTTCTCTTAATTCGTTATCTCTAGCTATTCTGTTACTCTGCAGAGAGAAAGCAGTCCATTAACTCTCCACAAATTTCCTTCTGTTGTCATGCAACATACATGAAGTACTTTAACAGCACAGCAACACTTACAGCCTATGTCATGCAATACTATCTTGTTTTCTTTTGTTGTAACTGAGGAGTTAAAATTTCAAAACAGAGAGATGAAAGACTAGGCCTTTGATTTCTACAACCACTTTTAGCCACTACTGGGACAAGAAGAGTGACATTTCAACTAAGTCAGCTGTGTGGAGAAATAGCAGCAGTTGCATCTGATGAACAACATAATGCAGCATGAAATGAAACTGGTCATTTCTGTCTCCAGTTTTCAGATTAGCTGGAAGCTGCTGAAAGGAGTGAAAAAGAAACAGAACTGGAAAAGCAGAATCTGGGGGGGTGAAGCTAGGTAAACAAAAGGTAGAACACTGTAGGAGAGCCCAAGTAACAGAAGGACTGGAAAACATTAACCAGAATTAGCATATTTCCCAAAGAGTACAGAAAACAGAACTGGCATATGCTGAAATTAATTTTATATAAGACTTTGTTCATTAGAACCACCTTAGACCAATGGCAGAGGTATCAAAACTACTACTGCGAGATATTTCACACCCCACGTGCCAAGTTCAATTTTTTTCTCCTATACTTTCCATTTCTCAGTTAATTTATTGTGGGGTTTTTTTTTCAAAGCAACATACGAAGTGATGCAATTTGAGGTTTCAGCTACAGAATCAACTGCACTGCAAAAAAGAAAAATCTTAAACTTATTCTGTTCAGTGTAAAATACAAGTGTAATAAACAAGATTGACACTTAAGATGAAGGTATCCCAACAATTCCACAAGAATGGAACAGTTTTTCATAGTGAACTCACATTTTCATATCTGCATGATACCTACCACTACAAAAGAATAAGATCAACACCTTTCCAAACTGAAAATGTTTAAACTGTAGAACCACAGTATTTGGCCTCTTATTCTAAAAAATTTTAACTCAGCCCATTAAACAAGATAATAAACAAGAATGAACTGAGCTTTGTCTGCCAGTTGTGATGAAGGGAAGTTTTCAACTGGCTGAACTAGTACTTTGAAACAGAAATACCTACATGGCTTGTACAGGTCTTTCCAATGTATCTACCTTTAAGAAAGCTGAAGCAAAGAACAATCTGGAATTCCCAGGTAGGAGATCAACGCACCCTTTAAAAGGTGAAGTGGTGTTATTTCTAAGAATATGCACAAATATGGACACAGTTGTCAGATATACCATATGATATAATATCTGTTTCAGACTAAAAGTTCTTTATTTTACATTTATCTTTAATTACATAAAGTATGTTTTCTCATGATGGGTTCACTACTACTATGTGGGAATATTCCGGCCTTCAAGCTTACATCCACCAAGAGGTCTCAGAGGATTTTTAGTGTCTTGCCCTGTTAGTAGTGTGATAGTGCAAGATCTTACTGCACCAAGATGTTTTTTTTATTATCATTCTGAAGCACATGGATTGGACTTAAAAGTGGAGGGAAATTATTCGAGACTACTCTCAATGTGTTGCAAAAAAATTTTTAGAACACATTCTTTAATATTATGGTATCAGATACAGTGAAAATAGTTAAGAGTCATTCTGCAAGGAAGTTATTGGATAAGTGACTTAATTACCCTACTCCTGACATAAGATCAAATAGTTCATATTGTTCAATAGAACAAGTAATTGTATATATTCATCTTTATTCTGAAAGAGTCATCCTAAATAGCAAGTGAAAGTCAAAAAAGTATAAAATGTACCTGCATAGTGGGTCAGAAAGATCATAGATTAGGTCAAGCCCAGAAGGAAAATGCATTTATCCTGTTGCGGTCAACACCAAAAACTTGAAATTCTATGAATTGTGGGACAGTAAATTAGATTTCATATTTGAAAATTCTTTCATATTTGAGATATTAATGGACCTATAAATGATCTCTTATCAAGATGTATAGACTGACTGTAAATGCAGTGTAATGCATTTAAAGCTTAAACAAAAAAGTTACGCTTTTTGTATCATAATAAAAACATTTAGCTAGAAATCATACCTCAGTGACTGCTTTGCTGATTTTGACCATTTCAGACAAGCATTTTTTACCTCCTTCAGATATGGATAATGCTACGCAGTAATCAAGTATCCAGTTTTCAAAAGAGTAACAACATGCTGCCTTTTAAATCCCTAAGTATAGTTAATATTACAAACAGCTATAAATACACACAGTACATAAGAGGATTTTGGCAGACCACAAGAAGGGTTGAAAGAAAAGCAGTGTGAATAATGAGAAAGTGAGACCAAAGCAGTGATACACAGTTTTTTTCCCTGTCAACTTAGTCACTGATGTAAATAGGCTTTCTCCATATTTAACCGCTGTGACCTTCTTCTACAATATTGTAAGGATTATCACAAAAAAAGACAATAATTTTGAGACCTTATTCTACCTCAGATTTTAAGATTAAGATGACGATTATTATTTTGTCACTGAAGTGAGAGCTTATTCTCCTCACCATTTTCTGGTTTTGCATACAGATCATATTATAGAAAACAACGAGTTGAACATATATATAAGGCCAGGTAATAGGCTGTGTTATAGCAAAGGAATGATATTTACCAAGGAGCTAGCTGTTCTTTAACATTTATTAAGAGTCCTCCAGCACTGCTCAGTCACAATATATATCATAAGCAGATATGCCGCTCTATGATGGACTTCCTGTGGTGTCTCAAGAGAAATCAAATGCCTACAACTCTTTATTCAAGATATATTGAGATGAGACTGTTATAAATATCACCAGAAATCCCAAACTGGAAACTTACTAACACCTACGCATTTCTTGGCACAACAAAACATTCCACCCTGAGAGCCTTCTTCACTCAGACCACAAAGCTTTCTTGGGGAAACTCTCAAGTCTTTGGACCAGCCTCCAGAATAAAATGTAAAACATATCAAGTAATTTCACAGCCTTGTCTTTGAATACATAATATTCTTAGCTGTACTGCTTTTCTTTTTCTCCTTCTAATCTTCCAACAAGTGCTTCTAAGAAAGTGCCAAACCTCACCAAAAAGCCAATTGTCAATGCACAGGCTCTCTTCATGGAAGAGGGGAGATTAAGGGCTACACTCATGTATGCCAGCCAATTCCCTCAAAATTCCCTGTACTTCTGGTCATAACTAATCCATTAAACAGCCAGTGAAGAGTTATAAGCACCTTTGGGATACACAAGAATGCCTACCTATAAACATAAAATTGCAACAAAGAAAAACAGCATCATTGAAGGAGAACTGCAACTTTTGAAAAGTTCAAGTAGCTTAGACATCTGCACTGGCAATATAAAAACATCAAAAATGCCTTAACAGTTTGCACAGTAAAATAATTACTCTTTTCAAGTGTTTCAGTTGGTCAGTGAAGCATTAGGTCAGTTTGCCGGTAATATAAAGGAGAATGTATTACTCACTTTGCTAAACAAAACAAAAAAATTCATTTATTGATTTTACAATAAGTCAGAATATAAGGAAAAAAAAACCCAACCAAAACCTCTTTATTGCTAATATACTGAGTAAAATAAACAAAGTAGTAAATAATACTTTCATATTTTAGTAGCTAATCTGGGAAGGGGAGGTTGCCTTACCAGCCCCGCATAGCTGTAGTTAAACCCCAGTTCGCGTGATATAGTCCAATTGGCATGCTCTTCAATCACTGTCATATCTGGAAACTTCACAGGATTGCTAAACCAATCAAATTCCAGCTCTAGACATGGAGTTTCCTATGTAAAGGGAATGTGAATTACTTTTTCTGTTGAATGATACTAATTATAATATGACATATTTTGAACTACTAAGGAAGAAGCTGGCATGCAAATATTTACCTTATTTGGATTTGATCCAGTAACACCAATAGGATTTAACAAATCCTCCAGGCCATGAGGTACTGCCCAAAGATTCAAAGCCATTTTCCCAGATACAAGAGTGTCTGTGTAATCAAACATGTTTATATTTCCCCAAGCCAGTGGACAGTGCTCCTTAAAGAGAAGAGGTTTTTTCAGTGTCATCTATTAGTTAGTGCAGAGTGAGTCAGGAGAAATAACATTTCCATCCCAAAACAAGTTGTTACACTCCCAGATTAGCAGAAAAGCAGGTTGTGGAAGCTGTACCATACTTTTCTATGAATTACTGTCATGGCAGTCATTTTGCAAAATGGTATCAAAACACTTTCAAACACGTACTAACATCTTCCCAAATCAAAAGTAACTCTAGATGATGTGAGTTTTTTTGACAAAGAGAGAATTTTTACCAAAGTCTGTAGTGATGTAATAAGGGGCAACAGTTTTAAACTCTCAGACAATATGTTTTAGAGTGGACAACTTATTTATTTATTTATTTTATGATAAGGGTGGTCAGACACTGGAACAGGTTGCCCAGAGAAGCTGTGAATTCCCCATCGTTGGGAACAGTGAAGGTCAGGATGGGTGGAGCTTTTCAGCAACCTGGTCTATTGAAAGATAGCCCTTCCAACCCAAGCCATCCTACAATTCTGTAGGATTTGTAAACTTGGTTGTAGACAAAAATAACTGTATAGTACCTGTGACACTCAAACCCAGAATGTAATGAGGCTGGTGGCTAGATCAGATGCCATATGTAGATTCTTAAAAATTATTATTTGAGATCTTGCATCAAATGCTAAAGCAACACAAGTTTTCTTTAAAGATCAACTCTAAATACAAGTATAAATATTGCCATTTTTAGTAAACAGGCAAGTAACATACGGTTTTAGAAACTTGAGTTTAAAGGCACTTGCACCTCAAAACACTAACAACTGATCTTTGGCAATACAATATAGACACTGTTGAACAGATAAGCTTTTCTCCATGTTAACTTCCGACCACAAAAACTGTGGTAGTTTGAGTAAGGTACAAGAAAAGAAACCCCCTTTTTTTAACAAATGTTGCACTAAGACTCATTGCCAGTACAGCATTTACCAAGTATCTTCCCAAACTTGACTTCAGTTGCTTTTGTTCATTAGTTTATTAAAGCCATGAAGTATTTTACCTCTTTTGCACCCTTACGGCCTTTAACAGAACAGATAGAAAGGCACAGGCGAGCAGCACGTGGAAGATCAAGAATGTACATGTCATACAATAGCCATTCGTTCCACCTATAAGATTTAAAAAGCAAAATAAAACCAGGTTAAGGGACAGCATGGAGACAACTGTATTCAACCACAGTTATGCTAAAAGGTACTTGTTATATGCCTACCTAAACTATATATGTGTATAAAAAGAATACTTTCTCACTGAAAAAGGGTACTCCTACATGCATTTTCCCACATTCCTTTGGGGAATGGAAACTTCCCTAAATAGCCTGCTAGCACCAGTACTGTTTAAAAAGTCATGCTAGGTTAAATTTCTGCAAACTTAGTAATAGTCTCATTCATTTTCACTCTTGCAAACCTACTGACTGCAACTGTCAGCGCAGGCATAACCTGAAGTAATGGATTTGCATATGTGCTATATTAATAGAAGGTTTAGCTTGCAAAATATTTTTCACTTCAGGAAAAAAGCAAGTGGGAAAAAATGTGGCATAGCTTTCAGAACTCAACTGAATTTGAACTACTGGAAAATAAAAAAATAACTGCGAGATGGGAATATAACAGAAATATGACATAAATCCAAGTGAGTATTCCTAATACAAATATTATTCTATTTACCACAGCAATAAGAGCACAGATTGGTTCTACAGGAATATATATTTTGTTTTTGTAACTTTTCTAAGTAGACTTCTTGGTTGGTGGAACTGTGCTTTTGAAGAGGAACTTCTGAATACAGTTCCTTTTCCTAAGCCAATTGCCATGGTGAATTTTCTCAGTTGGAAAAGGCAGCAGATTCTAAGGACAGCATTAATTCTTCAATGTGTCTGTAGCTACTAAAAGCAAAGTTTTATAAAGAAATAACTGTCCAAATCCTCCTCTAAGAATTAAGAAATTGGCATATAAATTTTAATTCACTTTTTTTATGTGTTCATTTCATAATATGGATCTGTGTGATTAGACCCATGCTTTCAAGCCATACCCATCATCACCTTTTCAAGAAGATTTTGTGTCTAAACCAGTTAAAATATCAGTTCAAGTATAGCTATATTTGGGGCAACCCAGAGGGAGAGGCTATTTTTCAACAAGTATACATATTAGTAAGCCCTCTATTTATACATCCTAATCATATTTAAACAGACAAGAGTTTAAAAATGTATTCATAAAGACATGAAGTCAGAAAGAAAACGCAAATCAATAATTACTTCTGAACACATACTTCGCATCTAATCCTAGCAGATGCTGGAATTTCACACCTCCTCAGTCAAAGTTACAGGAACATCTTTTAGATACTTGTTCTGAATATATTCTAAAAGTGCATGTAAACTTCTTTAGTTCACATGCACTTTTAAGTTCACGTACATTATTTTTCCAGATAATATTGATGGTAGGTCAAATATCCTGAAAATAGTCAGCCCAGATCTGCAAGTCACTTCCATGTTAGCAAATGATACCCATCTCTCCACACTCAGGGGTTCTGCTTTAGAACACACCATGCAACCTCACTGAAAGAGATTTGCAGGTTGCATGACATCACATTGCCTCATGCTGAAAGTAAAATCCAAACCTGCAACTGGAACACCTGCTATTGATCCACAGTGAAAACCAGAGCTCAGCTGCCCAGAGCTGTGCTGATTTCACAGTATTAATGAGTAATTATATTGGAGTTTCAGTGGCAACTGCAAATGCATATGTAAAACACTAGTATAGTTTCTTTACTGAACAGATGTGAGACAAAATACTTGTGTTTTACTTCTATTTATAAATATAGGCATATGTAAAAATATTTTTACAAAGCTTAAGGCAAGGAATTCCCAGCAAGAAGCTCTATGTGAATAATGGCTAAGGCAAGCCTTTACTCCTTCAGTTATGATGCCCTGGAAGTCAGGTTTCCTGCAGTCACACAATTATTTAGCTTACCTGGGATTAGAACAAGGTACCCTTTGAGTATTCACATTGTCACACAAAGGTTCCCCTCCATGGTAGATACCTGTTCTTACATAGATCTGAAAAACAAATGTCCATATTAGTACTGCCTTTGAAATTTTACTACGAATTTTTTTTTCACTCCTATAAACATAAGATTATAACATATTATCCTTTCATTTTCATCACTTGAAAACAAAACAAAACAAAAAAAATCTGAGAACCTAACAGCTTCATCACTCCCCAACCCCGATTCTTTCGTGCTCTGTAAGGTGGGAAGCACAGTATATAAACATACCCTTCTAGGAAAAAAAATAAAAAAATAAATTTTGGCCTTTTCCCTTTTTAATTGCAAAAATAGTTCTTTAAAAATACAGTAATAACCTTGAAATGAACACTAAAAAACCCCTCTAATTCATTCTCAATTCTTCCTGTGTCAAGGTATAGTTAAAGACTGAACAAATTCTGAGAAAGCACGCCAGGCTTGTAGTTCAACAGGACTGAACCCTACCTGCCTTTTCTTCTTGATCTCTCCATATCTCCCTTTTCAAAAACAAACATGGCAGCACAGGATCCAGCATCCCCTCATCGAAAGTATTGTTAATTACCATAATACATTCTTAAACATAATATAATAATTATTTAGAATACAGATAACATGGGCTTTGTTTTTCTATTACATACTCAGCTGAAGTGAACTATGCAAACTAAGTCCTGCTCCTATCAGGCAGAATATTTATCTAAGTACCACAACTCACACTTTTGAAGTAGTATACAAAAGTTTTTAGATGTTAAAATACAGCTGTAATTTTTTTTAATAGAGTTGAGTACTTAAATAACAAAGTGGTCTAATTTTCTAACATAACACTACTTTTCCAGCGTAAGCAGAGAACAGAAAACTCAGGAATCCATGAGTTGCCAAAAACATGCACAGCATTTGCCTTACCTTGTCTATGTCTCTAATGTTCACATTTACATAGGTTGCACAGAGGATTCTTATTCTGAGAGCACTGTTTATAGTCCAGAGGGATTTGGCTGTAGCTTCTCCATTCATGTAGGGTGTAGCTGTAGAGATACGCCTGGAATAAGATGGCATTGTAAAGGTGTCCAGTGGCAGCTGGGTATATAGGCTTTCCTTAGCCATCAGCATCAGATTGGGCATGCGACCCAGCATTATACAGCTTCTTATATACTGCAAGAAACCAAACCAAAATTCACCACGTTTTCAGAGTTCATACTCTTGTTAATCTACGCCTAAAAACATCCAGGAAAACATTAAAGTAAAAGCATATTTAAAGAGTTTATCATTGTCCCTGTATGTACAACCTTTACTGTGTCTACAGTTATAACATCCAACAGCTTAAATACATTGGGTAGGATTGCACAGTAGCACTTCATATGGATTTTGAGATGTGAATAGCGTCTACACAGTGGAAGGTTGAACTGGAGGAGATAGAGAACAGAGCTAACAACATGACAAGTGAGGTTTCTTGTAGTGCTCTTTAGCTCCAACACGGTGTAGCACAAATAAAACTGCTTCCAGATTAGATCTCCAGCTGTTTTTCCATACCAAGGTGTCATACTAGCCTAGCGTGCAGAGCTAGCACAGGTGACTTTGACGCTCCTAGTCACAGGCAGAAACCACAAGGCAATGGCAGATGCTAATTTTTGGTTCAGTTGTGCTTACTACCTTACATTCAGCACTGATGCTGACAGACTCCAGCTGTAAGGCTGTATGGTGTCCATTCAGGATTGAATGCTGAGCGCATTTAGTCCAGCAACAGTACCATAAAATACAATGTGTTCAGACAGGCCCAGCCCTGGAGCATAATTAGCAAGCTCTTTTGCAGCACAGTAAAGACATAGCAGATACATCTGAAGAAACCATGCTAGATCAAACAGGTCTGGTGTTTGATCTTTAGATGACTGTGCAATATCTTTCATGTATGCCTGCACTTGTTCCCAAGCTCCCATAGAACAGAGCTGCTTTTCCCATTAATCAGGATTCCCTATTCCCCTTTTCTGCCCCATTGCTCTGGAAAGCAGACTGTCAACCATTTTAGATGAAGGAATGGAAGCTGTTTGTTACAACAACACATTCCTCAAAGAGGAAGCAGCAGCAGTCTGTCAGGAAATCTACAGGGTAACATTGTTGTCTGCTCCAGAGAGGGGGCTGCTCAGATGCTCTTCTGTCAGCAGTTCTGCCTCACACAGCACTAACAAAACCCAGAAAATGAAGGACAGACAGACACAAGGAAGACTTAAGAATAGTTAGCACAGTGCTGGAAGTTTATCACTCCTTTAGCAAGATAAAAAAAAGAAACAAAAAATGTAAGTAACAGCGAAGCAACTAGTTTAGATTTTTTTCCACGCCTAAAGGGGGAAGGGAGAAGATTCATAGTAGCAATGGTTGTCTCAGTTTAACACCTGATTGAATTTCCTTTTGTATTATATCAGTCCATTCAAGCATAACTCATCTCTTGCCATCAGAAATCTAGGATATTTCTGAGACCTACCACTGTTTTATCACCAATGTTAGCAGTAAAGTACTTCATTCAAAGACAAAACACTAGCGATATAAATTCTAGTTTAAATTACCTTTTCTCCCCCTCTCTTTTGAAGCACATTCAGCAACACATACGCACACTATTCACATGCATTACCCAGTTAAAGGAACAACACTTTCACTTACTATGTTTTGTATTAATTTAATGAAAGAGAAAGCCAGTCATAAAACTGATCACTTTTCTCCATCACAAATTTGGATTATGTTAGCATAGTTCAAAATATATCTGTCATGTTACTCACCTTATACTGGCTCAGTGGATATTTTTCTAGCAAGTATTCATCACAGCCACACACTTTTAGAATGTATTTGCCTTGGTACTCCAAGACGCAAAGTTTCAGTTGTTCTGATGACAGCAACATACTTCGTGTTTTCTTCCTAATTGCTTCAGCAATAACTTGTTCAGGCACACAGTCATGATTGATTTTTAAGGTGTATTTCTGCTTATCATTGTTTGGTGAGACTATTACCCATATCACAACTATAATTTGCCCTAGAATAAATGTAGAATAATGTTAGGCCTAGAATTTTCAGTGTAGTTTCAAACAAACCAAACCAAAAACCCAACCCAAAACCCACAAAATAACCCTAAAAGCCCAAACCAAACAATCTCTCACCCCTCCCCAGCATAGAGAATTGCTTGCAGTATGAAAGATGTAGACAAAATTCATAACCCAAACTGACGGAGGGTTTCTAACATGCAAGGAACTACACTCAGTTTATTTGTGACTCTACCATAAATTCAAACTTTTACCCCTTGAGGTTAAGTATACCTTTATTAACCAAATACACTTGACTAGTTAGCCTTCAAGAAAACAGCAGTAACATTCATATTTGAGGACTGCAAGATAACTTACTGATTTAGTATCATTTAATTCCAGATTTCTGAATGTCATAGAAAAGAAAAATGCAAAGCCAATGAGCTCTTTCTGTCCATTAAAAAGAAAAAAATCACCTCTATTTACTCATGGCATGGGGGCTGGAACTATATGATCTTTAAAGGTCCCGTCCAACTCAAACCATTCTACGATTCTATGAAGATTTAGTTGTCACAATAGCAAAAATGTAATTTTAAATGTTGCCTTCTTTTTGAAACTACATTCTATCAAGAGGTTACTCTGAATAACTTAAGGTGTAAGATATTGCTGAAGTGTAGGTAAAAGTGATTTACCTAAGTTACCTAGGAAACTTAGGTAAAAAAAGCTGTACTTTTATTTCAATCACTGAAAAAAATCCATTATGTTTCTACTGTAAATATTTATCTTACCTTTGTCTAGTTTATTGTATATGTGTTTGGGTAGTTCAGGTGAAGACTCTACATTTGGAGGACAGACATATAATGCTCTACTATGTGGTGCATTGGCATCTCGAAGATCCACTGCTTCTTTACAAACATTAAGAATATTTCTTCTGAAGTCTTGTACTTCTGGATCCTTAACCATGTCAAATTCACAGACAGGCATTCCAATAGCAAAACCTACAGCATTGAAGCAGCATGAGGAAATAATTGTAACTGATAATTAAAGCTACAGATTCTTCCCATCAGTGACAGAAAAAACATGCTCTAAGCAAAACACAATCTAAAATATTTGTGTTAACTACTGGCTTCTACTTTTATACATAATTGTTCTGTCATTAAAAAAAACCCAGTTCTAAAGTTAGTGCAATTAGTCACAAAAAAAGGTTTAGAAAACAGGTGTACATTCACTGAAGTGCTAAATCAGCACTCTCACAGCTAGCACTCCTCCTGGAGAAAAAGGACCAGTAATGAATTTCCTCTGAAGTCAGCACGAAGTTTCTTAAGTGGACAGGAGATGCCCGATTTTTCTTCCTAAAATCCTAGCAGGATTATTGGTAGCTATTAGGACCATAATCAGCTTCGCTCACAACTGAATAACAGCTATTCAATTTAGTTTAATGAGCTACACTATTTCAAAAAATGTGACAAGCACTCCAAGAGATACCGAACTTAAGCTCCTTGGCATAGATTCATGTAGTAAGAGCGCATTTCTCTCAGGTCCGCAGTCTCAGGTGTAATTCCATTTACTTTAATAAGATTACTTGCATAAATAATTATTTATGCATGAATGTTCAAATGGAAACTTTCAACTGTCCTGTTGCATGGTTAGCTAATGACTGTTCTCCTGAAGTCCTGAACAGGTTAACCTTTACAAAACAGAAGTAGTTTATTTATGATGCATTCATAACAATTAAATAATTTAACAATTAGAAGCACCCCAGAACAAGTACTTCCAGTTGACAAGTCTCTACCATTGCCATATACATCTGTTAGCAACTAAATGTGTGTGGGTATGTTTGTACTGCCTGAATTTAGATACTTAACCGAGCTGAAACACATGGTAGCCTCCCTCTGCTTTCTCAATGGATAATGGAAAATCTTAAGCTACCCCACAGATGACTCGAAGTATTACAATTTTCCTCCACTCTGCCCCTCCAGCTTCAGGTGTTTCTGTTTATCTCCCCTCCCCGTGCTCTTCTTGTCAGAAGGCAGGAGGGAGAAACACTTCATTTCTGAAACTTTACTTACTAAGCAAAATAGAGCAATATTAAACTAGATTTGCGATAGCACATGCTTAAGATTTGTAGTTAAACCCAGAATTTACAATTCTGTAAACTTCAAAACAAATTAAGATGGACTTCCCAAATGACACAACAGGCTTTGCTCTGCAGTAATACAAAACCCTGCTAATAAGAGACAAGCAAGAAATATCCTCTAACCCACATACAACTACAAATACATATAAAGCAATGACTTTACATGTGAATTAAACAGAATAGTAAAAATAAGTTTAATTCACAGTTTACGAACATCAGCTTCACTATGACCAGCATCTCTGGAAACCCAGTGCAACAACTGACAGTTACAAAATTGACAGATACAAGTGACAAACACAGACCATTTCAACTCTTCATTTTGTATGTTGAAAAGGAGAAGCCAGTTAAACGGATTAGCTACGTTTAAATAGTCTCACCTATTTCTCTATTGAGAATCTTTTCTTCTCTGTTACCTACTGGTTCAATAACTTTTAGAAAAGGCTGAAACAGTCGCAGGTCACAAAGTCTCCGTGTTTCATCAAAAAATTCTTCTCTTTCTGCTTCTTGTGTAACACTTACAAAAATATAAGAAGATTCATCTTGAAGGAGTTGATAGAGAGGATATTTTCTTGCTTCCTTAAAGAGTTCATGTTTAATAGTTAGTAAGGTGGCCTCACGGAGGCATTCTAGAGTCACTATCATTCCATTTGGGAGAAGACACTCCACAAGGATCCTCGGTGGCATCAAGTGGATGCCCCATAGTTCACCAGATGATGGTCGTGGAGGCATTTTTAAGTCTTTAGATAACTTCGTATGGGAAGTTTTTCAAGCTGTGATTCATAGGCATAAACCTAAGAAAAAAATCAAATTTAAATATTAAAATTTAAAATATTAACATCACAAGGCATTTCAGATAAAATTATTCAAACATCACTTATAATTGTAGATGAATATTCATAGCTATATTTTAAATTCGTAAGGAAAAGTACTCGATAAAACTGATGTCTAAGGAACACGTATTTGACGTATCTATCTACTCAAATAAAACAGTTAATACCAGGACCACATTAGTTTGTTAAAAAAAAAAAAAAAAAAAAAAAAAAGCGCCAATACTCAATACATTCTTAACTGAGGTTTATAATTTACAGTTAGAACACTTAAATAGCATGGAAGATGAACATGCCAAATATTCACACTATTATTACAGCAACTTTTAAGCAGAACTCAAACCCAATTTCTCATACTTTTATTTTGGAACGATCACTCTAAACTACTTACACCAGCAAAACCCCCTTATTTCCATGAATGAGACAGAAGAAATGAACTTCATTAACACTTTTTGGTTGAACTTGTTTTATTTAGTATCAATTCCCTGTTCTAGTTCCCTTTGGCAGCCACATGAATGTCTGCCAAGCTGAAGGAAATGACTGGAACACGTGTCTGACCTTCTAGCAGTGCTGTCTTATGCCAGCCTAGAGCAGGTACAAGAAAATTGTATCTGGACAGAGCAGAGGGGTCTTACAGACCAGCAGCCAAGAACAGATGCCAAACGGAGAGCAGAAGAACTAAGCAGGCACGCAGTGATACTTCATCAATAAACTCTCCTAATCACTACCTATTTTTCATTTCCTGACCCAGAGACAATATGAAGGTATTTGTGAGAGAAATCCATCAGTAACTATTGAGTTTGATCAGGAGGTTTTCACACACAAACTGCAGGCATCCTGTGACAAAAGTGATTAACATTCCATGTTACAAAGTATTTTTTCTTTGTTCTGAAGCCCATTACTTTCACCTGATATCCCAGATTTCTTGTAATGCAACAGAAGTTCCTTATCTTTGCATTCATTGCTCTTAATTTTATAGCAATCCATGAAGTCCTCCTCACTACCTCTTTTCCATGATAGTCCCAGATTATTTAGCCCTCCTCTGCACAAAAGTCATTCTATATTTTTTTTAGTCCTTGTCACCTTCTTTGTACTTGTACTTCTTCCATCTTTACCATACTCTTTTCGCAATGCAGAGAGGGAACAACCGTATCCACACACCACATTCAAGATCCAAACCGAGCACACATTTACACAGTGAGATAATATTTTCTATTGCTTTCCAAATAAGTAGTTGCTGCTCAGTGACAGTCAGAAAAGCAGGACACTTTTGCTGAACTGCATACCATATATTTAAGCTCTCATTGTAGAGTAAGTTACCATAAAGGCCATCACACATTAAGCAAATCTCAAACAGTGCATTACTTAGACGTAGCCCATAATTTCATTAACTTCAGCATGTACATTATGAGAGGGTAACACCAACAGACCTATAAAGAACAGTCCATTACCCATTTTGCCTCCTCCATCAACCAAGTATCCTGAAAACACAGGGCTACACCAGACTACTGCACTAAAGCCATTCTGAGTCACCTTTTCAGCCAAGAACCCTCTTAGGACTGCTGCTCTACCTTAGTTTCTTTTTGTAGTAACAGAATGGAGGAAAAAACCCAAACCAACAGCTTCACATCTCTTCCATTTCATCAGCTTTCTGTAAGCTCTCACAGTGGAAAGACAATGAATGCTGTTTGCCCTTTGCTGAAAAATTTTTAAAAACATGTACTTCATGTATATATAAAATTATAAATATCTAAACATTGTCTATGTAAAAAAAATAATTACCCCCATTTCTGCACTTCTATGTCTTTGTGCTTATTTTCTGAATTTTCTTCCAAGTACATACTTTTGCCACACTTTGGCTCTTAAAAAAAAAAGCATTAGAATCAAAGTGTCTACTGCTTCTTAAGCAACTCTGAGTAGCATTAGGTTTGTCTTTATTAATCCCTCCTTTACAGTTGGATTTTGGGCTTTTAAAAATATCAACAAGAGTATTGAAGTGTCACTGCATATTTAGAGAAGTGCTGTTCCACCAACACTTCATGCATATTTACAAGGGCTTTGCAACTGACTTTTTTAACAAGAGCCTGAAGAAGCTATTTAATTTTCCTCATCATTCTAATAGTTCTAGTGAATGGAAATTGAAAGTTCCAAGCTGAAACTGAAAGTTCCAAGCACACTCACAGTGTATTTGAAGAGCCAAACTTTGAAAGCTTACCAATTACAAAACACTACAAATGAACCCAAATAATGTCATTTAGAGAAACTTGGGAGAATTCTGAATTACTGATAACTAAACTCAGTTCACAGATAAAAAGAAATACACAGAGAGTTAAATAGCATCTTTTTGATCAGGCAAGGCATGAACACAACTCCCTCTTAATTCTGCTGAATTGCATGCTTATTTACATTTCTTAATTACAAGCACTGGCAGAAACACATTACTGTTAAGGCATATACCAGCATAAAAAAAAACCAGAACAACAAACAAGAACATGCAGTTGTAAGAACTTTTCTGTCCAGACACACAAACAATGATAACATAGATGGACCACAATCGAATTAAATATTCACTACATAGACTAGTTTATACCAGCAGTCTTTTAAGTTCAGTTCTACAGTCCTGTTGACGCTCCTCTGAACTGACAATTTTAAGAACCCATTTTCTCCCTGCCCAAGGCGTGTGTTCTCATTCTTCATCATGCTGGCATCAGACCCTGCTCGTTACAGGGTCCAATGGATTAAAGTGGCAGAAAACTACCCACTTTTCCTTTCTGGACTAGCTTCTGCTGTTTTAGCTATCATACTGAGATCACCATGGAGTCAGATGAATGCCAAGGTCTGCACAGGAGAGTGAGCATGACTGCAGCAGTGCTGAGCTAATTCAGCATTAAGAATAGGGGTTTGATCCACTGCAAGTTTTTCCTCCATCCCCACCAATAATTGCTAACAAAAAAAAACCAAACAAAACCCCACGAAACAAACCAGAGGCAGGTCTGGGCGACACAGGCATGTACTAAATCCTTCTAGACAAGCATCTTCTCAAAATAAATGTCAACCCTGACTTTTTAAATATTTGTAACATTAAATGACAACTCAATACCATTCACTTAAAGACTTCTAAGTGGTCCAAAACCTACACTCTTTTTAGAGCAACTGCAATGAAACAGCAGCTCTTGTTTTGAACCAGGATACAGACATGCTGGAATGGTGCATATAGTCATTCTGTGTGCACATTCATTTTACTTGCACATGTAAGCACGCCTCCGGGGTTTGGATTTGGAAAGCAAAAAAGTAAACAGAAACAGTTCTGAAGTATAGTTGGCAGCTTGTGTTTCTGTGTACACTTTCAAATCTGGAAGGCTGCCTGGAATAAATAGAATAAATTATGTTCTTTGACAGTAAAAGGACTATAAGAGAATTCAAGAGAGATTTTATTTGAGTACATGCAAACACTTTAAATGGACACTACATCACACCTACAATCCCTGGCCTTCCAAAACCACCTTAAACTTTTTTCCTCTGCCAAAAGCTTTGGGATACCCAGATTTGTGCAAAGCATTTTACACTGTGCCACACAATATCCATGTTTCTAAATTGGTGAGACATGGTTGCACTCAAAGAGTTGTGATCAATGGCTTGATGTCCAGGTGGAGATCAGTGACAAGTGCCATACCTCAGGGGTTGGTATGGGGACCAGCACTGTTTAACATCTTTGTCAGCAACGCAGAGAGTGGGATTGAGCATACCTTCACAAGTTTGCCAATGACACCAAGCTATGTGGTTACTTGGGGGTGCTGGTTAACAAGCAGCTCAACATGACCTGGCAATCTGCACTTGCAGCCCAGAAAGACAACTATATGCTGGGCTGCATCAAAAGAAGCATGGCCAGCAGGTCAATGGAAGGGATTCTCCTTCTTTACCCCACTCATGAGACCCCAGCTGGAATACTACATCCAGCTCTGAGGCCCCCAACACAAGAAGGACATGGACCTGCTTGAGCGAGCCCAGGGGAGGCCACAAAGATGATCATGAGGCTGGAGCACCTCTCCTATGAAGACAGGCTAAGCAAGATGGGCTTGTTCAGCCTAATGAAGAGAAGGGTCTGGGAGACCTTAGAGCAGCCTTCCAGTACCTAAAGGGGGCCAACAAGAAAGCTGGAGAGGGACTTTTTACGAGAGCATGTCGGGATAAAACAACACGGAATCAATTTAAAGTAAAAGAGGAAAGATCTAAACTAGGTATTAGGCAGAAATTCTTTGCTAAGGGTGGTGAGACACTGGAACATGGTGCCCAGAGGAGCTGTGGCTGCCTCATCCCTGGCAGTGTTCAAGGCCAGGTTGGATGGGGCTTTGAACAACCTGGTCTAGTGGAAGGTGTCCCTGCCCACCGTAGGGGGGCTGGAACTAGGTGATCTTTAAGGTCTGTTCCAACCCAAAACATGCTATGATTCTATGATACCACAAGATGATCAGAAAGGCCAAACTCAAAAACACTCACTGATCAAATCCACATTCTTTTCAGCCTTCCTGATCCATTCAGCACATTCTCCATCCCTAACATATTATATATTAAAACCACAGTTAACTGATAAGGCTTTTTCCCTCTGTTTTGTAAGTTATCTGTGGACATATTCTCCAAAGAGAGGAACTCCATCTAGCATTAACATGTCTTATAAAGCAGGTGAAGACCCACAGTGAAAGTGCGTGGGCCAGTCTAGGGGGAAAAAAATTATTCACTTTATGAGTCATTGTTAAGGTTGTCTGTCATCAGCACAAGCACCTATAGTTACTGTTCAGGCTCTGCAAGAAACAAATTCCTCCATCTATAATGTACCAACTAGGAAGAAATTTAGCAAGCATAGAAGGAAGCAAGAAGCAGAAGTGTACTGTGCTGTAATACTGTTACATGAATAAAGTGTGGCATGCTTATATAAAGAGCATTCCAGTGACTGAGAGCTGAATAGTTCTGCATTGCTATAAACATCAGCTAGTGTTTCAAAATCAATTCAAAATGACAGACTAAACACTCAATTTTATCAGTCCATATTTGAAACTGAATTAGTCATTCAGTAAACTATTACAGTTTAATTGAAGTCCATTACTTTCTTCAGTCACAGCACAAATCCCATTACATTGCTTTCATAGGCAGGATGTAGCAATGTTTTATAATTTGTTGTATCTTCGGTACCAAAGAGCTGCTCATTAGGATGTGTGTCTAGATTTGATTTCTTTTCCATGTAGTTTACTCCAGACTCTTAGCATTACCTTAAGAAAAGGTCTTCTACTCAATAAACAATCCAGCTGTATTTATAGATTTTGATTTACCGAGCACTTGTGTAGGTTATATAGTTTTCTTGATTCTCTATCAAACTGATAGTATCAGGCACAGTTATATCCCCAAATAAGCTTTTTTAAACTTCTGTGGAATTACTGAAACAAAAGGGAGAGGGAGGAGATAAAAAGATTCTTGGGACAAGAGTAACAGTTTTCAGAATGAAAGATACTTCAAACTTTCTGAAGAGCAAAATGTTTTATTCTCATCTTCAGACATATCATGCACTCCAAAACTCACCATAAAGAAAACTGTGCAGAATTGCCTGTCTAATTTTGCTGCTGTCCAAACCTGCTGCGTGGTGACAGTAAGACTCCCCCAGACTAGATATTTTCAGTACTGTCCTTTTGTTCTTCCTGCTTGCCAAGCTGGCATTTTTCCAAAATCCAGGAAGTGGACACAAAGAGGTCTGAAATTGTCCTCTATGAAAACATTACTACACACTGATTTAAACAGCAGAAATACTGCTTTGTTTAGAATAGAAACAGGAGACTCTTGTATTGCAGTTTTGTCATCTTATTTTTTATGTGCTACCGTCATTTCACAGAAAAGGCTCAGATACACAGAATTGCTTATCTGACTGCAAACAGCAGCTAAAGAGAAACAAACAGAAGGATTTAACACTGTCAAAAATACATCTTAATTGCATTTAGCTTCCTTCTGAAACAGGCAAGTGTTTCCAAACACAATGTATTTTATTTGTAGTTACCTACTTCTTCCCCCCTGCAAAACAGTGCTGAGTAGCTTTGTGTTCTTCTAGACAGAGCTAAAAAAACCCCCAACATTATTACCAGTAGCATCCATAGAATTATAGTACAGCAAAAGTAAAAAATTATTCTTTCCTGTGAATATTAAATCTCATTGGAAATTAGTGAAAAGAAATTTCAGTTTTATTAGACATGAGAACATGGGCTGGCTATGTTTCAAAGCTGTTTTCCTTGAAGTTATCTTACATAGAGATTTTTTCGTTTGTTTCAAAATATAATATTCTTAGATTCTGGTTGTAGGGACTTTCAGATAACCACGAATAAAATTAATGGTGTGGTTATCCTGAAAAGAGAAAAGTACACACTATACATAAATATATATATATATTACTTCTTGGGCAATACTATGTTATCTATTGCTGAAAAAAAAAATACAGAATCAAACAGATAAAAACAAGATGAACAATCTAAAAAGATTTACTATTGCTGGATATTTTTGTTTTCTTTTATTTTTTTGTCCAAGAAAACCAAAAGACCTTTGTAAATTCCTATTTTCAGATCCTCTTGCTTACCCTCCCCCATCCATGCAGGCATACTGTTTATAGCTTCATTCACTATCTGGGAACCATGAAAACAGGATCACGAGAAAGAAACATTTGCAAGTTGCTGGTGACCTCTACAACTCCCACTACGATGGTGCTTTTTCCCCAGGGATCCCATGACATATCAAGAGCAGAATGCCTGTCCTAGAACATTTTCTTCCAGTTAAAGGCAGGTTTTTTTCCTCTTTGTTAACAAAGGAAAGCCTGGAATTAAATCTTCCTTTTAGTCCTAAAACACTCAGTAATTCTATTTCTAGCTTCACCTCAAATGAAAGGATTTTGTTATTTACAGAAGACTAGTAGCTATAAAGCACAACAATATTACAAAACCAACATATTTTCTCTTTACACTTCACGTATCTGCTTACTCATTATTTCAATGATTAGCTTGATTTGCTGTGTGGCAGGATGAGAATTACTCTCCTGCCTGGCTCTGTTCTGGCTGGAGCTGTTCCTCCACAGCTAGGTGTTGCACTCTGAAGCACACTGTGCAGCACACAAGATTCTTTCAAGCTCTTCAAATCAAAAGCTATAAAGTTTAGCAAAATTCAGAACATGTAATTTCATACCAATAGAAATAAGGTTTTCCTCTGATTACATGCTCTATTTTATATGGATGACAAACATTTTTCATATGAACATCAGAAAGAACATGAAGTAAAAAAACCCCACCTCAAACCACATTTGCTCCTTGCTACAAATACTGAGAGCTCCAGTGTCAATTTTCACATGCAGAAATGTTCTGCTTTTGGAAATTAGTCTAAGATGTTATTAAAAAAAAAAAAAAAAAAAAAAAGAAAAAGATTACTCTAGAATGTCTCTCATGAAATTATACTAGATAGGTAACAAATGCTGACTATATAAAAATAAACTTCCACCTTAAATAATGCTGTTTTCTTTCTGTGTTTCTTCCCACTCTCCTGCCTTCCTGGGATATTTGGAACACTGACAGTAAACAGCATCCTTAAAAACAGGAAGTGCTGGCACACAGACAAGGAGCCCAAGCAGAGTGAATCCAGGTGTTTCATACTCTGGTCTAGTCTGAATCTGCAGCAGAGCTGAATTCAGATAGATACTGGACCTTTCCTGGTGCTGATCTCCCCCAGGCAGGTCACCTTGGCTTTCAGAAGTAACTCTCTGCTGCAGCAAGACCAATCTTCAGTTCTGCTGAAAAAGAGCAAAGATTTCTTCTCCATACCTAGAAGGGCAGGGAAAGAACTGCAATGAAACACAGGAGGCACTGCAGTCCTCACTTTTATGCTTGCCTCTCTACCACAACCAACAGTATCAAGAGGGTTCAATCTACAGCATAAACCTGACCAGCTCCTCTGGATGAAAGGCATAGAGAGAAATACATTCGTTAAGAAAATATGACTGAGATTAGGCCCACTTCTGTTTATTAATTTACATCCATCTTTACTCAAAAGACCAACTCCTGTGAGCCCTTCCTTTTTTTGGAAGCAGCTGAAAAAGACATCAAACTCTGTGTGACTTACAGCATATTGTGTACTTCCCACATAACATTTCTTAGGATGGAGTCTGATAGCAACTTTAAATTGAAACAAAAGGTTTCTTCAGTACCACATTACTCCAGACCCTGAAAGCGATTCATGTGTATAAAAATAAAAGAAGGTTGAGTGGCAGTGGATAGCAGTATTTTTACAGTTTTGCAGATTTTTAATATTAAGTATAGACCAGTGAACTAGAAAACAGAAGTTTCTGTTCCATAATCTCAATATGAATTAGCTTTCCATTTATTCTATCTTAACTGACTTCTGTAGCCAAACAGAATAGATGCATGGGTTTGGTCTGCATAGACTTACTGAATTCCATCAGCAAAAATCATTATCTTTTATTTACTGGTAAATAGAGGATGGGATGCAACTTCACTTTTGACAGGGCATTTTTAAGGAACCACATCCCTTGGCAAAAGCCATGGAAGCAGTGTGGGGTTTGGTTTTTTTTTTTAATTCCCTTTTTAAAACCATTTGTTGAGAGAAAGAAGTTTGTGGTGGAGTTAAGACAAAGGCACAGCCACCATAATGAAAAATTTCAATCTGGCAGCTAAACTCTCTTGCTGAAGTTAATGTTCTTACAAGTTTTCCTTTGCAAAGACACATGGAATAAGGTAGCAGGCAAACAAGTCCTACTTCTACATGAGCTGTAATTGCAACAAGAAAATACCACGGCTTTTCCAGAGTCAGCTAGAAATAACGAAGTATTACTTCCTAGCAGACTTGTTTGTGATACAGTCAATAGTGATTAACTAAATATTTATTTAGCAGTAGATGATAACCCTGCTGAAAGTTAAACACCGACAGTTTTCATAAAATATCAACAGACTTTTATTTTCCCCCATCCCGCCTACCCTGCACACCAAGTGCTCAGAGCTGCACAGTGGGATACTATTCACCTGCAAAACATTTAGCACCACTACATGCTCCCATCAGGCTTCATCACCCTAAAGGTCACAGATCACTCAGCTGTATTGATCCTAAGCCATCAGAAACCTGGCCTTCTATGTGAAACAATACCCTTGACTGAGTTACTGATTTTGTAAGCATATTTGACTGCTTTACAAATATTACAAAACCCCCAAAGCTACTCTGAAACCTTAAGGTGAGTAGGTTTATTCCAGCTCTAGCTATTGACTCTGGTTGAGTAGGACTTTTCTCTGCATTTACAGTTGAATGCCAAGGCAATAACCATGACTCAAGACACTACCATATTTGCATTTGTGTTCAAGAAGCGCAAACAAATATGATTCACTGTGACCATGTATGTCATTAGGTACTGCATGCTTCAGCCTGAAGTATAACAACAGCTACGGTAAACTGTGACAAATGTTTTTTCAGTATGCTTTATCACATGTTTATCATTTAGTACATATCTGTTAGAAGCATCTGCTTTGCAAACCTTATGTTGTGCAAACACAAAAGCACCATTTCAAGCATGGGGCTACTCAGACATTAAGCTTGTTTTTAGTGCATCTCTTTTTCCTGTACTTCAAACTGTTACCCAAATTGTTTCTCTAACGAGGTCAGAGTACCAGCAATTTGTGTTGACTACATCTGAAAGAAATGGCTAATATTTGCCTAAACGGACAATGTTTGTAATTAACATGAACTTTCCAAAGAAGAAAGTGACATAAGCTCATAGGTATTTAAACAGTGAGTAACAGCAACATCACCATAATAGTTTAAAGACTTCTCAGCTTCCCAGGTTGGAAAGGCACTTTCATATCCAGATTAAACACTAAGACTAGAGACACATGCTGCCTACTACTACAGTTGCAGCTCTGTAAAAGGGATACATTAAGAAAACCTTTATTTTAAATAAAGGTCAGAAATATACTGGCAGTAGTCAGTCACTGCTTTATACATCTGCACAAACAAGGAAGTATTTTAAATACATTTCCATTTTAATGGTCCTCTGGAAACATTTCATTCATGTTTTTGTAGGTATGTATGTTCCAAAAGACCAAAAGCACTTTTAGGTCTGTTCTGGGACAGCACAGAAGACCACAAAAGTGTAAATGTTTTGGATTTAATTTCAACCCATAAACCCCACCAATTTGGGCAGGGTGACTATACTGAAAAATCACCTTTTTGTTGTTTAAATAAATAACCTGCTCGCATACAAGGACAGCAAGAGATCAAAAGCTACAATAATGGTTACTTCTCATATTGCCTTGAAGTTACTTCTAATACTATCCTATCTGCTGACGTACAATGAAAGGCTTGGAAAAGAGGTGATTAAAGTGGAGTTGAAGAGCTGGAGTGCAAAGCAATTTGACAACACATTTACGAAGAGTTTCCACAGGCAGGAATAGGTTTTGCTATCCTTTTCTTTACATATCAACTCTGCTGTTTTGTTGCTCATTGGCTTCTGTTTTCATCCTTTATCTCTTGGCAGTAGTTATGCCATCTTTCCCCACACATCAAAACATTCCAAGTCAGAGGTATCTATGATCAAGGGAGTGCTGCTAAGCAGTGATAACGACATCAGGGCTCTATCCTCCATTTCAGAGCAAGCTGAAGAAGACAAGTTATTAGAATTTTCCTAATCACAATCTTGGTAAGCAGTTAAACATGAGAAAAAACAGTTAAACTTTAACATTTTAATTGCGAAGGTAAACCTTAAGTGCTTTCTTTTAGCTAGCAACCACTTATAAAAATTCACATAACTGATTATGTTTATCAACTACAATGACAGCGTTTCAATTTCACGTATTACTATTTTACACCAAAACACAAACATAATTAATTATAAACAATTTTTTGTAACAAGCTTGCTAGACTTAAAGTAGCACTCACAGGCACCCTATTTGGACACATCCTCAACTATACACCACAATCAAGACTATTCAAGATGTCCGGATGTTCCCTTAACATCAGCTCTTTGCCTGGGACAAGTGCTCTTCTACAGCACTTAACGTCAAAACTGAAGAGATTTCAGAGGCAACCGCATGAAAATGCGAGATGATAAAATACACTACATTAATTGCTTTCCTCCCACCAGTGGAAATTACCTTGAAAAACTGATAAGTGGAACTCATTGTTCAATATCCATATAAACTTTTCAGAAGGCAGAAAAACAATTTGATAGTACCACTTCCATTTTCATAATCCGGCTATAATATTTGCCAATTATTCTGTTAAGAGCTGGGAACATTAAAAAAACAATGAAGAAAAAGTGGTATGCTTTAAAATCTAAGCAGCTTAATGACCACAACAAGCATATTTTAGAGTATTTGGAATAGAAGTTTTTACTTCCCTTTTCCCAAAGGGAGCTAGCTCTATTTAGAAACTTCTCCTTATGTTAGCACTATTAACTTTAATCTTTTAAACTATGCCTGTAGTCAAGAGTGATGTTAGTGTTTTCCAGCCTTAATGAAAAGTAACTTAATGGCACAAGCACCAAAACTGTATCATAACATCCTTTATCACACAAAACATATTTGTTGAGTTCGAGAACAAAACAATCTCACTCTACTTGCTTGGTAAACCAATCTTTACTCTGCCCATTCTTACTTTCTTTGTGGATGTATTTTCAAGTGTTCAGTGTTTAGTTTGCCTACGTGTTTGCAGAGATCAGTCTCATTGCTTTTCTAGCAAGTCAGATATCAAAGTGCCAAGGTACAGAAAATTTTGTTCTAGCCAATTGATACTGCAGAACAGTCAGGTATTTCTTCTTATGGTTGATTAGTCTCAGATGAAATGCTGAATCCTGAATATTTTCTTTTCAGTAATGTTCAAGGCTTCTTGCATTTTGAGGATGTTCAAGAACTTGTTTCTTTGGTGACTGCCAATAGCTAAAAGAAGGAATATGGTTGCAACAAGGGGAAATTTTTTGCTAAACAGATTGTATTCTCTGCAAGGATCCACAGCTAAGGAGCTGAGAGTTTAAGATACAATAAATCAATCTCTGCAGAAAATCCATGCTTCTGGAAAGACCATAACCCAAGTTAACAGAAACAGTTAAAACTCAGGAACAGTCTTGGAACACACTGGGCAAGAATCATTCATCACCATTAACTGCCACATTAAGGATTGGCAAAACACTGACTAATTATAATGGAAATAATAAAAACAGTTAAGTCTCAATGACAGATAAGTGTGACACGTACAGTCTAGGAGACAACCTTCCAGTTTTCCTTCTTTCCTTCTCTATGTTTCTTTGCCAAAGAGGGTCATAATGTACAGCCAATAGTGTGACTCAGCTGCCTCAAAACTCCAGGGAACTTTACAATAAGTCTTAGTCAATTCAGTAAGTCTCCTCTATTCAGCAAATATGCTTTGTAGTTGACAATCCTCAAAAGCTACATTTGCAAGCATTTCTACAATCAGAAGCTGTAAGCAAAACTGCCAAAACTTCCCTACATAAAAACCCACCATAAGTTAATTTAAGGAAGTCTGTCAATGGGTAGACAAAACACCCAAACAACAAAACACAATCATCGAGGTATATCTGACCCTCTACTGGTAAAAAGCAATGGGGCATGAAACAAGAGATCGATGAACCTTAAGTTCTATGTCTGATCCAAACGTTCTTAAATTAGACTGAAGTAGTATTTACTTCTATTGCTGCAAGTTAGCAACATGCCAGCGACATGAGAGCTTCACCAGTACTCCATCATTCTCTCCCTTTCAACTTCACAAAGGTAAGCTGGTTTCTTTGAATTTTGTTTTTACGTTTCTGGCAGTATGTGAGCACAGGTTTGGCTTTGGTGGGTTAGCAAGTGAACTTAGCAGGCATAACTGACCAAGTGCTTTTATTCCCTGTTTCACAGGCCTTAAGAAAAGAGAACTCTCAAACAAGTGTGCCCACTGTCCCTCACAATCCTTATTTGAAATATACAAGCTTCTTAAACTGCCCTTTGCAAAAGCTGCATCCAGAATCAGCTAAAACACCCGCTTTTCTAGAATTGAAGTGTAAATGCATGCTGTATAAAACAAAACACAATGGCTGCAAAGCCATTAAGTACTTCTTTGACTGTGAAGACAGATCCCGGAATTACAGAATTTTGTTTGTTGGGGGAGGCACACTTTGGGTTTGGGATTTTTTGTTGGTTTGACATTTTGGTGTGTGGGTTTTGGTTGGTTTGGTTTTTTTTTTTTTGTTTTGTTTTGTTTGTTTGGCAGGGTTTTTTTAAGTTAATAATATAGCAGTGCTGCAGGAAAAAAAAAGTTAATACTTCAGAGTACTATTTTTCTGTCATTTAACATATTCAACTTAAAGAACAAACGAAAATTTCTATCCCATTTTAGAATAAATATTTTTGTGGCCTCTTCTAGTCATAGCTACAGTTTCAGACAGGCATCATCACTTGGAGCAGCTGGATGTCTGGCTGTTTAAAAGGATGAGACAAAGCTACCACAAGAATGGAATGCATAAAAAGCTGAAAAAAACCCAAACAAAACAAGCTAACAACAAACTCTACCTTAGCTTACATTCCAAGCCACAAGTGCATTTCTCCAGTTAGCCAAAGTACAAACTCTTCTTTCTCTAATGCTGCCCCTTCAACTCAATCACACACACAAGAAAATGTACATACGGTCCATTTTTCTTCAACTGGGAGATTCGCCAAATCTCACACATTTTTCAGTAATCACTAAACAGTAGCAAGACAAAACTTTATAATGGTATTCTAAGACTAAACTGGAAAGCCTAGTTTTGCAGTATTATTCCCACTCCAGTTATAAATCATAAGATTTAGTTTCCTCATTAGTATCAAAGTTAAAAATCCCCTTAGTCTCCCCTAGCCCAAATACAACATTTTTCAAGTTTCCTATTAACTACAATCTTTATCTTCATTAATGTATTCAACTAGGCAAAGCAAGTCCATGTACGATAACCATCTACAAGATGCTAGTATTTCTTGCATGATGTGGAATTAATATATCATCATCCCAATTTTCTTTCCCCCAAAACAGGCAAGAAAAGCAACCACAACCGTTATGTATCTGGAAGTGACTGATACCTGCAATGTGTTCGGATACCTGCGTTTTCCTGCTTCCCAGAGAATCTGCACCAAAAGTCTAGGAGACTACATTACAGACTGACCTCCTGTGTACAAAATTTTTAAGAAAATATTTTTTTGCAGACCATATATCAGCCTTAGGCTTGTTGTCCAGCCATTCATAGGTAACTTGAATTTCTTGCAGAGTTAAAACTATGATGATAATCAAGACTTTTCAAAGTTGTATTACATATGACCAAGCCATTAAAAAGCACACTTCACATCTGAATCCAAGGAACTACTGTGATCACAAAGTCATTCTTTATACAATAACATCTTTTAAAGGTGTGATTTTCTTCCAATAACTGGAAACCTCTTATGATATACTTGGTCTTATGAGACAGCATGATGATAAAGCTTGAACCCTCTGCTTATTGTTGAAATTCCTATTCTGAAGCAACTTTTAAAAAGTTATTTAGCCAATAAGAAGTATCCCTCGTTTGCTTCCAGAAAGCAGGAACAGAAATGGTTAACTAAGTATTGAACTACTTTATGACTTCCAATAAAGCACAACTGCATTGTAAACAGCTCAGCTACACCACCTTTCCCAAAGAATAGTCCACAAAAACAAAACACACAACAGTGTCATTATTCATGCATTTAAGTTGCAACAAGCAGCACAGCAAATTTGCCATACACATAGAATAAAAATTTGAAGCAGCTGAACAACTGAAACACCTTGGTATGGACTCACAAGCTAAGCTTAGCATGCTTTGGAAAATAACAGAAAACTGTCTCCAGATTGCTAAGAAGGGCATCAGTTTAACACATACGAAATGCAGGGTATCTGCTCCAATCGAGTTTCGACTGCAGCTCTGAAACTGCTGTATTTATTGTCTTAATGAAAAAGCAGAATATTTCATGGATCACATAAAGAACTGTGTGGTTTCATAAATTCCTCTGTAAACACTATGAGCTTGGCTGATGCATGGTTTGCCTACATGATGACATGGGCTAAAATATGCTTCCAAATAACTAATCACTATGGAAAAGTTTGCCAATGTTATTTTTTGAGAATAAAGTTACTTACTGTGAAACTTTAGGTTCACATGGAGATTTATTTCAGGACAGCTTATCCAATCAGTTTCCTACAGCAGACAAACCATTAAAGTCCATCATCCTGAGTATTGAAATACTACTAGGAACTAACAACACCTACACACAACAAGAGGTGGACTTTGATTGTTACGCTGCATCACAGAATTGCAGCATGGAAGCAACAGAAGCAAGAAGTATGAGAACATCTCTATAAATTAATTGTGAGGTAGAATAAACCAAGGAATGATTCAAATCATGATCGGAAAGCTCTAATTATTATCCAATGTGATGAATTTCAAAGCCTGCTATAGGTCTAAGGAGGGATGTGAGGGTACAAGTAACAAACAGAACAGAATCCAGATTTCTTCTATTAAGTACTACAAAATACAGATTCAGACTCCAGTTTTCCACTCCTTTACAAGTTTGCTGCAGAATGATCATGACTCAAGCAAAGCTTTACAGTCCATACTGACACTTTTAAACGTATACTTTCCTTGTGCTTGCTCTGAATACGTGCTGTTTTTAAAATAACTTCTGTTCAATCCTGTGTTTAAAGTCAATAACAATTAGAGAGAAAAAAAACCCATAGAGAAACATGTAAGTAACAACAGCAGAAGCAATAGGTCTGATCCCTTAATAACTTCAGGAATACCAAAACCAGCAACAACCCCCCCCCCCCAAAAAAAAACAAACATGCAGTTTGTATTAGCTTGGTCTAAGTTTTGCAAGCAGTCTACTAGAAAATAGACAAGTATTAGTAAGAAATAGCAGTTTCACACTTATCAAAAAAGACAGATCTCGCATAGTGTTGAATAAGAAAAACGTTTTAAGAAGTAGCAGAGATGGCACACTTCTACAGTAAGCCGGCTGCAGCTAGAAGCACACACTGTAGGAATAGACTCTCCTCCCAGTGCCGTGACCCTAAATACACTCCATCACAAAATCTGTTGAAACATATTTACAGAAAATAGCTACATTTCAGAGGCGGAGGGAGCCGCGCTCTAGAGCGACAAGTCACTAGTTTTTCCTCTCCCAAGCTATGACAAGAGAAGACCGGGTTGTGGCGGAGGAGTGCCAGCTGAGGGAAGCCCCACCGCCCGCCCAAGACACCCGAGGGTCTCACTTGCCTCTCCAGCTGCCGGAGATGAGCGGGAC
>NW_009912192.1:0-7129 GCF_000696875.1 Nestor notabilis
GAAAAAGGGGGAAAAAGGGGGAAAAAGGGGGGAAAAAGGGGGGGAAAAAGGGGGAAAAAGGGGGAAAAAAGGGGGAAAAGGGCGGAAAAAGGGGGGAAAAAGGGAAAGAAAGCAGCCTTAGAGGTTGTTCCCCAGGAAAAATACATTACAGTAATCATTCATTTCTTTGAGGAAACTAGTCCTTTCAATGCATTCCAGGAAAGGGGGAAGAGGACCCATGAGCTCCAGACCTAGGGGATATTTGAGATCCAATACTCAAGACAAGTGACATTAATGGACTTAGAAAAGGGTAGATGAAGAAATACCGGGTGTCTACAGTATCTGATAACACCAGCTCATCTCTCAGGTTTTTGCTTCAAAAGCAATGGATAGTGGTAGTGATTACTACAGAGGGAAGCTTCACTGTGAGGGAGTTCAGTACAGTATGTCTGAGCGTACACTGAACTTCAAGCAGAAGAAACTAAACTAGAAAACAGACCACAGCCTTCTTACTTTAGGATCAGTGGAAAACGCATTTGTCAGAAGGGCCAGAATAGAAAATGGGTCAGAATTTTACTTTGGAGAAATTTTAGCACAGACTTAAGGAGTTAGATCTAGTAGAAAAGTACAGTGAAAAGATAGCTGACAGTCCTGAAATAAGATATGCAACTGAAGATAATTTGTGTTGGTGGGCTAATGGTTCCCTCCTGTATATGACAATCTTACCTACAAGCTAGCCAAGTATGCTGCAAAACCTCACATGTAACGATCAAAGATGAATTGCAGAAATTTGTCTAGCGGGAAAGAGACAGAATCATAGAATTAGGCCTTTGACATCTTTCCCTATCCTGGAAGATACAGCCTTGCACAGTAACTGTATCAGCACTATGGTACCTCTCTAAACAGACTTTCGATATTCAATTCCATCACAGGCACAACACCCTGATAAAATACAGCTTCAAAGTCAGAAACTTTAACCTATCAGAGTTTATTTAAGACAAGCAGAGAAAAACAGCCGTTCCTCCTTCTCAAAGAGATGCTATTTGGAGGATGGGGTGTTGGAATTTAGGGGGAAAATTGTATTAGGCGAAGCATAAGAAAGGAGTTATTAGCATGAGATAATCTTAATTTTGTGGAACTGGAAATGAAACAGCAGAAAATTTAGAAGAAATGGCAAAGAAGAACAAAAAAAATATGTGGGCTAAAGAAGTTTTACATGGTCTTAAAAGTTTGAAGATGAAATACTGCTCGTAAGGCAAGAGTATAAGAAGGGGGAAAAATAAAAAGAAGCTATGTTTGCGTATAGAACATACTTGCACTGTGTGATTACTGCTAGGCCAAAAAAAATTCTTTATAGTTATGTAGATACACATAACTCTCCATGTAAAGGTGAATACGCATACACAATCCTTTAACATAGAATATTGATCAATTTGGTGTATAGACTTTAGTAATCATTTCAGCAATCCTGTTAGCACAGAACAAAATAATCTGAATGAGAATGGATGTTAAACACGAAAGCATGCATGTAAGAATATATATATATTCAAAAGGAGTAAAAACATACTACACATTTCTCAGATCTCTTCCAATGAAGATTTATGAGTGAACAAAATTTGCCAGTATAAATTCTATTTTACTAAACCTGGTAGTTCTACCATAAGCACTCATACTTCTCTACTTGATTAAGCTTCAAAATCACAGTTTTGAATTAAAATCAAGATGATAAACCTTGATTGAGATAAATGAGAAATGACTTGGAAGTTTGTGAACAAAACGTAAATCTTTTCTGGGATCCAAAAGAGGTTAAACTGAATTAAACATAGACATGATGTGAACTGGGCACTGTCCTATGTCATAAGTACTCTCCTGTCCTATGACCAAGAATAGGTACCTTGCATTGTTGGGTTTTCCTCTTGAACATATTTTCACATTTCTGTCACGACCTTTTGGTTTGCAATTCAAACGTAATAGAACGTGGGAGCAATATTTTGCTCAACCTGTAAGCACACCCTAAAAGATCATCCTATAACGCTTCCAGATTTTATGACATTCACTCCTTTTAACATTCAGAAAATGATACCAAGTCAGTAAACACTATGCTCATTTCAGAAACACAAAATATTTTCTTAAAATTAATTTTTATTTGCTTTTTAGGCAGAGCTTTATGGTAAGCATAACTGCAGTTTTCATTCATGATGAAACTGATTTCTCCAAACTATTACATCTTTCCTTCACACTGTTTATACAGATGCTTATATATGATTGCACTAAGTGTTGATTGATATGGTCAGAACAGTGAAATGGTCATAAAACATACTGCAAGAAATGATTTGGACTTTTGATGTATTTAGGGCTAATACACGCCAAGAAAATTAAATAAACAAACTATAATCCTTTGTATTTTTAGTAGAATTGTTGCTAACAGTACTTAAAAGGCAACTGTTAATACTGTTGATTGCAGTGTACACAACAACAGGATACTATTAGCAAATTAGCTTTTTTTTAATGTATATACTATTGTTCTTTATTATTTTGATTCAAGAGCTGTACTTAACTCAAACCAAGATACTTTCAGTAACAAACCAGGTTTACACTGTTCAAATACTCATCAGTAATGGATGTGATTCCAAATACTTGTACAGTGTGCTTTGACTCAAGTTATGCTACATGAGCCAACATAGGCCTATTTATGTATATATATTCCTGAATATTATGCAATTCCTCATAGTATTTTCATTTTTATATAAGATTTCTATGATCTAAAAATAGGATTGGGCAACAAATGTTTGTGTCTAACACCTAAGAAGCATCAAAAAATTTGGACCAAACATTTTTCAAATCCCAATAAATCTAGTTCTGCATTTAACTATGTAAATTAAAAAATAATTGCATATTTTCTCCAAGAGTATATAAAATGGCAGCGTTAAAGGAGCAAGAATTGCTCTGAGACTTTTTCTCAGTGCTACGCTCTTCTTGAATCTGTTTCTAAGCAGGTTTAAATGTGCGAAAACACCTTTGATCCCAACAGATGAAAAGCCATTATTTATTTTGCATTTTTAAATATTTGTGTTTACTGTTATGCTGAGGGCACAGGGTGAAAGATTATTTTCTTTGGTGATCATATATGTTAATATTTTTTCAAACAGAAAAGAGTCAAAACTAAAAGAAAAACAGATTTTTGTATGTGTACACCCATACCTGAGTATTAAGAAGTTCTTCACATTTGTGGGAATGTTTTTCAATTGCTAGAATATACTGTTTTTCAATAGCTGCTTCTTGCTGTTGAACTGTAGATTGTAGCAGCACCTGTAAAAAGAAAGCACAAAATATTCAACAAAGATGTAACTGGGATGTTTATTGGTAACTACAGATCTACAAATACTTTTGTATAACCAGAATGTGGAATGCTGTTATAAATTTGGAATGTGCAACTATTAAAGTACCTTTTTATGTAACACTGCCTTGTTTTCAGTCAGGACTAAAATTTTTTGCATCTCAGATTTCTTATACACAGTCTGCTTAAAAGAGAGCAGCACAAAGAAGATAGAGAGGGAGAGTATTTCTGTTAAGTATACTCAGTTTAGTAGGACCACACAAGAAGAGAAGTGTATGAAAGCTGCTGAAGGGAAAAAAAAAAAAAGCCAGACATATTTCCCTGGCTGACAAAACTCCACATCCTCTCGGCACAGTCTAAGATCCCATGGGCCAAGCATGATCTTCACAACCACAAGTCAAGTAAAAGCAGATGGAAATTTTGAGTAACTTAAAACATAAAAGAACCCTCCCCCAGGAAGTTCACACTTAAATGTGAAGCAGTGGAAGTTGAAGTGTGGAAAGTGAAAGCACCAAGACAGTAACAAAAAGATGAAAAGATGATAAAATGAAGAACTCCCTGCATGTGAGCACGTGTGCATGCACATGTGTGTGCATTCACATGCACTTGACTGAACTCTGCAGAATTTCCAGCATCTGGAGGCAAAAAAAAAAAAATAAATTCAAGACGTGAAAAAACAAATTACCATTTGAGGAATTACACTTAGGCTTCCTTAAATAATGATGGTATTTTAATGCAGGATTTACTTAACTCGTGATATGAAAGTCTTTTCCCTAATATTATAAAATATTTATGTCACTTTTCAAATATCCATTGGGCTATTTATACACAATGTAGCAAACTATTTTTAAGTAGTAATCAATACAGTGAAGTAGTTGAAATTACTATGTAAATTAAAACAGACACGTTTTATAAAAAACAGACCTTTGCCCCAAATGCAAAAAAATAAAACCCCATCTTTCAAACAATCTTTATTTTAGAGATATATTTACTTCACGGAACATAACACACACATTAAATAAATGAATACTTTAAAATACCCCAAAAAAACTGAACAAATAAAAAACTAGAAGTGTAAAAAAAAAAAAAAAATCTTCTGAAAATTTTTGAACTACACTTCCAAATTTTCCACGAATTAGCCTGTCATGCCAAAAATCAGTATTCTTCAGTAATCCTATAGCATGGTACTGGTTTTCAGCACAAGTTCAGTGATTCAAAAGGTAAAAGATGGTGCTTAACACATTTTAATCAAAGAGTAAAAATACATTCACTGGTGTTTGAAGGGAATTTAGCTTGCCATAACTTTATTTTCAAAAAAGCCAATATCTTTCAAAATAAATTTAGTTATTTTATTGATATAAATTCAGGAAATCACAAAAACTTAAGTCTCAGAGAAGTATAACTTCTAAATGTGAAACTTTATATGCTAAATCCTATTGTGTATAAAATAGAATTGCCACACATCACGGGCAAAAATTAAGTCTAAGGTGTGGCAGGTTTTTTTTTCCTTACACTATTCTGGCAATAAGTGTTTCATTTAACTTGCCAAAAAAAAAAAAAAAAATCTAATTCTGATCTTAGGGAAAAAAGTAACAGAATGGTCATTAAGTTGCAATGCTGTTTCTCAGATAGCTTCTTGCCTACCCCAAGGGTTGAGTCACTTTATGCACTTTGCTATGCAAACTTAACTGGTGACTGTTAAATTTCTAGTAAACAGCATAAAGAATTTTCACTTTTCAAGCAAACAATTATTATTCACTGGATGCCATGCAGAGGTTGTTAAACTTCTAATTTATTTTCTTATTATTATTTTATTTAGAAAATACATTAAATTCCACATTTGAAACAAAAGCCTTCCTTTTCTATCATACGCACTACTAATACAGTGTAAATAGTACCAAAGAATCAATCCTGTGTTTGACTATTCTAAATGGCCGACTAAGGAATGAGAGAAAAACCCCTACTATGTGGCACAGTACTTCAGAGATAGCCTGTATGTTGTGCCATAAAAAAATCTACAGACAAAAGTCTTTATTTTCTATACAGAGATTCATCAGATCAGCCAGTCAAACAGGCCTTTAGAATTCAGAATACATTATTTCTGCCAAGGCACAAACCTTTTCAAGTCACTTAAAAGATGATGAGGCATGTCACATAATATCCTGAAGTAGCAATAACTCATTATAAAAATAAGATTTCCCCTTTCAAGAGGAATCTGATTATTTTCAGAACCTGCTGGTTTTAAGATATGAGCTCTAATTTATTTTAAAATGTAGAACATTTTTGTTCTCATGAGAAAACTTTCATGCTCAGGACAGATCATAATTGTCAGTACTACTGGATAAGGTACTTCCATAAAACAGAAGGTCCACTCTTCTGAACTATGAAGAGAAAGTGTCAGAGAACTGGCATCACTAAAGAAATGTATCTTGCCCTTTAAATTATGTCTATATTCTTCATTTAGCATTGAAAGTTACATTAAATAAATTATCTGAAGTCAATTTAAAAGATAAAGTAGAAGCCAAACTTGACAGTTTCCTTTTATTTCTTATCTAACATGCAGTTGTTGCCTAGAACATTACTACATTCACTGCATATATCCTACATATTCCTTGCTCCAGCTGACTATAAAAATTAAATATGAACATAAAGATGTCATAGAACAATGTCTTTACAAGATTGAAAAAAAAAATTATATATATATAAGGAAAAAACCCATGGAGTTAATAAATGAGGCCACTTTCTTTGATCGCAACTACCATTTAAGGCTTCTTGATGGGGTAAATACAGCAGAGATGCATGATATTCAACCAAAGCTATTGCAATTTTTAAGATCATCAACTACTTAAATTACTAATTAAAAACCTAATTTACTAATTAACTAAGTTACTAAACTAAAACATACATTTAGCTACTTGATGATAGGCATCTCTAACTTTTTTAGTTACATACTTCCTTCTGTACAATGACACTAGAAGTCTTTTGACTAATTGCTACTCTGGGCAACTACTTATCATAGCTGAAACACCACTTTCTTCCTTAATTAATTACACTATTATCCTGGTGGGCTGATGTTCCATAAATCTGTGGCCACAAGCTAGCATTCTTGAACCAGTCTCCTTTTAATAGCTCACTGAATCATTTCAACTAAGTTTACAGCAGAACGCATTCTAAGGCATTTGTTCCATGAAGTTCACAGGGTAGGATTTCAATATGGGTGCTCGCGGTAATTAATTTCTCCTTTTACACAGCGTGCAATGAAGTTCCCTGACAAAGGGTGTCAAGGATCACCCGGTACCCAACAGCCAGTTTCAGGACTGTCATGGTGTCCTGGGTTCAGCTACAGCAGTAATTTTTTCTCCTTCTTAGTAGCTGGTACAGGGCTGTGTTTTTGACTTTCAGTCTGGGAACAACGCTGATAACACCGATGTTTTTAGTTGTTGCTCAGTAATGTTTACTCTGACCAGGGACTTTCTCAGTCTCATGCTTTGCCAGAGAGGAGGGGAAGCCCGGAGGAAGCAGAGGCAGGACACCTGACCCAAACTGGCCAAAGGGCTATTCCATACCACAGCACATCATGCCCAGTATAGAAACTGGGGAGAGTTACCCAGAAGGCCTAGATCGCTGATCAGGTCGGGCTGGGTATCGGTCGGTGGGTGGTGAGCGGTTGTGTCCTCTGCCCTTGTTATTCCTCTTATCATTATTATTGGTAGTAGTAGTGGTTTGTATTATACCTTAGTTACTGGAGTGCTGTTATCTCAACCCGTAGGAGTTACATTTTTCCGATTCTCCTCCCCATCCCTCCAGGAGCGG
>NW_009912193.1:0-250 GCF_000696875.1 Nestor notabilis
CAACTGGACATTGAGCTGTTTACTGCAACCCTTTGCCTGCGACCATCTAGCCAGTTCTTTATCCACTGAGTGGTCCATCCATCAAATTGGTGTCTCTCCAATTTAGAGACAAGGATGTTGTGTGGGACAGTGTCGAAAGCTTTCCACAAGTCCAGGTAGATGATGTCAACTGCTCTGCTACTGTCCATCAGTTCCGTAGCCCCCTCATAGAAGGCCACCAAATTGGTAAGGCAGGATTTCCCCTTAGTGA
>NW_009912193.1:493-17337 GCF_000696875.1 Nestor notabilis
CAGGACCTGTGGATGGATTTCATCAGGTCCCATGGACTTGTGCACCTTCAGGTTCTTAAGGTGGTCTCAAACCTGATCTTCTCCTGCAGTGGGCCTAAGGTCTTCATTCTCACAGTCCTTGCGTTGGCCTTCCAAGGCTTGGGTGGTGTGGTCTGAGCATTTGATATGTTTGATAACATTTATAACAGCTACAAAATAGAAAGCAGAAATGAGACTTTTAAAAAATGCAGTTCTAGCTTGTCTGCTGATGAAAAATGATGCTACAATTGCAGTTCCAAACATTTCAATAGTATTTAAAACATTTGACCAAAGTTTTTTGTTCCTGAGACATTACCAAATATTAAGTAACATATTGGTTCCTTCTTCTCTGCTAGATCCTAGCGTGGCCAGTCAGTAGAAATGGGAGTCTTGGAATAGTTTGTGTAGGCTTGAATTGTTAGAGCTGAACTTTTGATTCTCTGGTGAACTTTAACAGCACTGTTTGTATCTGCGCATTCTTACTGTTTTGAATACATCTATAATTGACATTCTTGTTTCTTTCTAGTGGCCAAATAAACACTTCATTGAAATATTGTTTTCAAAATCTGTGTCTCACAGAATGCTACAAGTTCGGTGTAGTACTACCTTTCATTAAGGGCTAGACCATGTAATTATAAGTGAGATGTTTTAAAGTTTCTGATGAATTTAGAAGCACAACTTAGACCCTTGCTTTGAAGCAATTCTGAACATCCTGCTGCCTCACTCTTGCATCAGTTATGACTGAGTTTTGGGGCAATCATTGCAGGAAAAGAAAGGTAATGGGGTATGGTATTTAGATGCATTTCAATTACATGTGTAACTGCATTGCCTACAACGTTAGCTGGACTGATGTGATGAGTCACTTCTATTTGTCTAAATATTTTAGGGTTTGGAAGCAGCAGTTATGACAACCTAGAAGTGTAAGGCAGAAAGGGCTTCAGTGGTTGGATTGTTAGTGGTACACAACTATTCTACCTGATATTCACATAAATGTATACCCAAAAGAGTACTGGGCATTAGTATAGATTTCATGCTTCCAAACTGTTCAACGAAGCCATCAAGAATGTAAGAAACTGCTGGCTGCTGGCAAGGTAGCTATCATCTTTCATATGATACAAAATGGCAAGATCATTTTGAATGGGAAGCGGGTCAGCCAGCTGTCTTCAGAAGTGTTTGGTAGTGAAAATGACCATACTGAGGTGAGGAGAATGCTTTAAATCCCTGGCTGGCTTTTGGCAAAAGTGTAGGAGGTAAAAATTTCAAGTAAGCAAAGTAAAACCCAGCCAGCCACATGAAACTTAAACAAGAAACCCTGGCAAGCCTATCCTGAAAACCTGGAGTGTCCCACATTTACAGCGGGCAAGTTCCTCCAGGTTTCCTGTTTTGCTCCTGGAGCTTTATACAGACACGGTACTCTTCTGCATGCACTCAAGCTAAATGTGAAACAGCCCTTAGGAGCGTCTCAGTGCAATGATTTAGCAGCATGCAATGAAACTCACTAAGGGTTATGCTCTATTTCAACTGAAAAATAATTGGAGTCCATACAGCATGCCAAAGCATTTCACTGCCAAGCCAGCCAAGTGTGTTGGCTGCAGTTTTATAAGGAAGAGAAACCATGAGTCACTCGCTACCAGATGCACTGGGCTGATGCTGGTGGAACCCAGGTATTCGGCAGAGGTGGCTGCTAAGAGATGATGGCATGTTCCTCCTTCAGTCTCGGAGGGTCTACATCTGATCTGTTCTCAGGGAGGGATATTGCTCATGATCCACAAGCTTGAGGTATAACATTCTAATCCCAGCTGTCGGGAATGCAGGCCAGAGGATAAATTGAATTCAATTAGTTTTAATTTTATATATGTCTATGTTTTCAAAAGGGCTTAACAGCAGATAGGTCCCACTGAGAATAGTAAAAGCTGTTGGGAGTTGAGCACTTTTGAAAATCTAGCCAGCTGTGCCTTTTCAGAAAGCATCTCTAATTTTTTCTTTTGCAATAACTGAAACGGTGAGCTCTCCTCAAAATTTGGACCTGAGAGACAACATCTGGAGCAGGACCATTTTAGGGTGCCTTGGCTTTTTTTTTTTGGATGGCTCTGTAAGGTGAAGACATACCTGCATCATAGCCAGGCTCCAGAGCCATTGGGAAGAGGTGGTTGGGATATTTCCAGAGATGAAGTGTCAGCAATCCTGTTCCCATAGGTAGGTGTAATGTTCAAAGCTTATACGAACAGCCCTTCCAGACATATTTCAGGGTTCTGCTATATCCACTGAGAACATACAGGGAGGATAAACTATGGGATTGAGTGCTCCTCTCCATAGAAACGAAAGGACGGAGGAAGGCCATATTGTCTCTCTGTCTTAGATATCATAAAAAGAAAAGAAAATTATTTCATTTGAGAGACAATTTAGGGAGCACTGTCTGAAGAGCTATTCTTTGACTGTAAATAATCTAGGAAGCAAGCAACAATTGTTAACATTCCACCTGAGCCTGTAGAAATATAGGGGTCTAATGTGAGACCCTAGCCTCCCAGCATTACTAGCCATGCTAGATTTCTTGTTTGTTTTTACCTCTTGCTTTGAGTGTCTGATGGATAGAAATTGCAGGTGCTCAAAGTGCATAATTGCTTTTAGAAATACTGCCCAGGGTAAATGTTCTGTTATTTTCAAAATGAGTATAGTTATCAGTTGAAAATTGAGTTAACAAGGAGAATGCAGCTATGGCTAAGCCAACTGAGTACCATGTATACCATTCTGGTGAGACATAGTGATAAAATGGATTATCTATCAAATGGGAGGCAGATATAGATGAATGGCAAGGTACTACTGGAAAACATCTGGGGGTTAACATGTTCCCTTGTCTTGTCAAACTCACAATAGATGTTGTGTCCCAGATGGGAATTAGGAATTCAGGAAACGTTGTGCTATTTAGATGCACATGCTATCTACTGCAACAGTAGTATCAAAATATCTAGGCACAAGACATAAAACTTCTTGCTCCCTGCTCTTCTGTTGTCTGTGATACTGCATCTTCTCTCAGATCTGCTGAGAATCTGCTGCTGTAGATAACTCGGCTAAAGAGAATATGTATTTAAAAAGAATATTTCAGTAATTATGCTCTTCAGTCTTGTACTTCTTGATTATGTTTGCAGGGAGAATATCTCACATTTAAAATTCAGTCTTCTGTGTGGATTTGCCTTATTGATGTTACCTGAGAGTGGGGTTTATATTTTATTTTTTGTTTGTTTGCATGTTTATCTTTTAATTGGGTGAAGAATATTCATCCTGCCTCCCAGCTACTGTGCTCTGCTTCTTTTTTTCTGTTTTGTTTTAGCCTGGAGAAATGTGCTAAAAGGCCTTCTCATGGAGAACTAGTAATGAACAGTCGAAGCAGTGCACCACAGTACTAGGCAAGCAATAATTCACAGAAAAAAAAGGAAACCTATAAACTTATTTGGTTTGGGGGCATTATTTTTTGTTTGTTTTGTTTTAGATTATGAATTGATAGATTTTGCTTTTAGTTTATTATTTTTTGTCATATGCTGACCTCTAACATCAGAAGAAACAGGCCAAGCAGGTGCTATCTAACACTTCTGGGACGAAAGGCATTTTTTGTTATTTAAAAAAACCCCAACAAACAAAACCCAACAAAATCTGCTTGCATTTTGGCCTTTCAGTGAATGAATAAGGAACATTTTACAAACAGGTAGATCAGACCAACTAGAACTTAGAGGAAATCCCAATGATAACAGCAAGGCTGTTCAGCTTCACTATGGCTTTATAAGATCTTTAACTCCTTTCTGTTCTGCATAGAAAGTCTCCTCAAGTATAAGCATGTTCAAAACAGCCCAATCATCCTAACATCAGAGAAAGCTTTTTCATTTTTGCTTTCTTGAACTTGCGTAGTTTTTCTATGGACTCTAACTGATAGTAATTAGAAATATTGTCAGATAAACCACTGAAAAGACAGGGAGCTATGGTGATGTTTTGTTCTAAATTATGAAATTATTTGCTTATGAAAAAGGTCAGACAATACTTGCTTAAGGATTACTTCTTATCTTTGTTTAAATGTAAATGATGCACTTCGGAATATTTTTTAGTTAGATAAGAGTAGAAAACTGTATTAAGGAACAAATATTATTTTGGCAAGCTTGGCAATGAAAGTTTCTGGAATTCTTTTTTGTTCCTGCAAACATAGAAGCTTAGATTTTTGAAACAACAGCACAATAAGACATTTTTCTCTACAAGAAAATGTTACAGCCCATGTAAAGATTGGTATGATCCACAAGCTGATGCCAGGCATCTTTGCCAAAGGTAAACACAGCCTAAGGGTTACATAGGTCTTCAAAAGTATAGACAGGATCAGGAAATACATAGTCTGATGCTTTGGAAAAAGGAAAGGATGCTGCCTAAGTGCAGGGGAAAAAAAAAAAAAGCAATAGTGCCATTCCAGGCATCCATTGCACAACGGTTTATTTGTCACAACAGGACAGTATTATCTAAAGAAGATCCTGGAGAAAGAAAAGATTATATGGCAAAAGAACCGTGACAACTACTTACTGTCTGTCCAGTAGCTAATTGTCATCAAAAACTACTCAGGTTACAGATTTTTTTTTATTTTTATTTTTTAACTTACCTTTACTTATTGGATTGTTGTTGTTGTTCACCTGGAAAAGCTGCCATTTTTTGCTTATTCGTCTAGGTAGGTATCACTTATCTACTTCCTGTCCATTTCTTTCAGACTTTCATGCCATGTAAGAGTTACATCCCCATAACTGTCTTGATGGCTCAACTTTGTCCCAGTATATATATGTCTTACTTTTACTGAGGAGTCAAAAACAAGATATAGGTCTTTAAATGCAGTCCCAGAAGAGCTAAATAGTAGAATTATCTTCCTTGACCTGCTGGTTATTCTTTTGCTAGTACAGCCCACTCTGTGATTGGCTTTCTTTGCAGCAAGGGTGCACTACTCAGCTTTCCTGTTTGATATCATACAGGAAATTTCAAAACAGGTGGAAATACATTTACCACTTGAGGGAAGTACTGTACCAGCAAATGAGCCTATTTTTAGAAGCCAGTATATCATGATATTGCTGGGGTTTTCCCAGTGTGGCTAATAGCATGATGGAAAGTCGCTAGAAAGTTCTTCAGCTAATTGGCATTATCTTTTCATTATTAAATCAGCAATAGTGTGTAGATTTAATTACCCCATTTTCATTTCTAAGGCTAGTACTTCATGCTGACAGACGGCAATGCATACAGTAAGTTTTATGTGGTGAGGAAGAAAATGGTTTATAGGGAATGTAAAAAGCTCTTGCGGAATGGAGAGGTATTCCTTAATTGGGTTGTATATCATCAGGATTTTAACAAATTTGATTAAGGGTGTGATTATGCTATTTCTTTCTCCAGAGACCTTACTGAAGTCAAAAGGAGAGCTACAAATGGAAAGTTTGCAAGACAAGGTCCTGGCATGAGAGACCATTAAGGAAAGCTTTATCCTAGAAAGCAGACACACAACGTCTGTATTTATCACAGTGTTAAAGTTAGGTGTTTATAAAGATTTTTCAGGGTATTAAAAACATCCTTATCTGTATAGTAAAAATTACTGGCTTTACCTTAATTGTTCAGTAGGAATTACTCTGTAGCTGAAGTTCGCTGAAGTGAATGGATATTGTTTCATTTCACCTGACTTTGAGTCAGGTTGTTAGAGAGGGTGATGGGACAGCTGCTATAACTCTTTCAGATTTTCATCAAAAATAGTGGATGAACAGAGAACATAAAATAAGAAGATTTTCAAAAGGCTTTTGCATGTACATGATTTTACCACCAGAACTAACCTTGCCAACTGGGGACTAGTCACAGCAGTAAAATTAACCAGATATAGAAGGTATTAGATCTGTGAATCTTAAGTATTGTGTCAAGACTTGAGAGTTTCACGTAATTTGCTGAGCCAGTTTATTTTTTTAAAAGGAAAATGGCAAAATCAATATGCATTTTATTTCAAATGTATTGATTTTTAATTTTTCTTTAAAAGTTAGTTACGTAAGCTTTTTACTCAATGGCCTTCAATTCATTTCTGAGGATGTGGAATTTTTCAAAAGTATAAGGGAAAGTATAGTTCTTATTAGTATTTAATGTTTATATTTTAAAAGATTTTATACAAAAAATGTGTTGGCAGTGAATTATCTTGGAGTTGAAGTGCATAATTACCTTTTTCTGTACGTGAACATTAATGAACAAGTTTGTGAGGATTCGTAGTCCATTTAGATCATACAACCGAATACTAAAAAGAAGCCAAGTAATACTTAATGTCATAATGAGTCTTGGTTTTCATTTCTGTACTGAATTCTCCCTTAGATGATTCTACCGTTTGAAAAGTTAGGCAGCATTATGCAAGATGAGGTTCGTAGCACTGACATGCTCTCACTGCTGCACAATCCATGCTTAAAGACTAACAAAGAAAGAACAAGGTGAATTTGACTTACAGCTAGGGGTGATGATAGGAAGACTGAAAGACAAGATATGAATGAGCCAAAAAATGACAAAGCTGTAGTCAGGTGTGACTTCAAAATGTCATTTTTAGAAACAAGAGTGTGTTTTCATACAGCTCTAATTTACTTGTGTTGTTGAGAATTCAACAGCAGAGAAATGATGACGAAAATAGTTGGAATTCCATTCATGACTCAATCTGCCTTTTACATTCTATAAGTTTCTATAAGAAGGAAGTTTTCATTTAACATTGAGGAAAACACTTCGTTTTTATTTCCTTAAGGTCCATGGATGATTTCAATGCGAGCTGAGCCTCAGGTGACAAGTAGTCAAGATTTTATTGTGAAACTTCATGTCTGATAGACAGAGTAAACTTTTTTAATTTAGAAGGAATATAGAGTTAAATGTAAATACAAGAGGCAGAGCTCAGATCTAGGAAAAGTATGATCTGCCTATTGCAATGAAAGTCATAATAAATTCTCTATAGAAATAACTTTGATACCCCAAAGCTCTTTCAGACAAAGTGTAGTTTATCACAGAAATGGCTAATAAGCTTACAGCTCTGTTTTCATAAACACATATGAGGAAGATAAAAATTACAATTATTTTTACAACCTCAATTATCTTGCAAGTAGGAATAGTGTTTATTCACATTGCCTTCTGCAAACAGCAAGAACAGAGCTCTCACCTTTCTGGAAACATGCTGCTGGCCTGCTATTTGACCTTTTCTTGTTGTTGGAAATACATATCAGGTAACTGGCTGATCACAACTGCCTACACTGTTAGACACCCTCTTTTACTAGTAGAAGATGCAAGCAAAATCACTGACTATGCTAAGGTATGAAAGAGAAACTATGGTATACTCAGAGAAACTGAGTATAAAAATGTTCCTCCTTCATTGCAATGCTTTTTTATGCTGCATGTAAAGCCCAATTTAAAAAGAGCCTTGCTATCATATCTAGACAGCATTGGGATACCTTTAGATATGTGCTTGTATATATGTGGTCATGTCTGAATGTTTGTGCATGTGCGGGTTTGTAGGAGGAGAATATGCACTTTTAAAATAGTTCTTGCCTAAGAAGAGTTGGCAGAAGATCCTCTTTTTTAAATGCTCTTTTGTTACCTTAAGGTTAAGACCATCTTTGCTGGCCTACACTTGCTGGTCTTAGTCTAGATGCTGTCTCCAGATCCCTGGTTCTGGCAAATGGAGTTTGTATTTTGCACATATTCAGGCACACACTTACGTTTCTGCTTAAACATTTTCTGCATACCATTAGCCTCACTCTGCTTGTCAAAAATGTGATCATTTCACTGCAAAGTTCTCCACTAAACATAAGCTGAAATAGTAATGACGGTGTCCTGGGTTCAGCTACAGCAGTCATTTTTTCTCCTTCTTAGTAGCTGGTGCAGTGCTGTGTTTTTGACTTTCAGTCTGGGAACAATGCTGATAACACCGATGTTTTTAGTTGTTGCTCAGTAATGTTTACTCCGACCAAGGACTTTCTCAGTCTCATGCTCTGCCAGAGAGGAGGGGAAGCCGGGAGGAAGCAGAGGCAGGACACCTGACCCAAACTGGCCAAAGGGGTATTCCACACCACAGCACGTCATGCCCAGTATATAAACTGGGGGGAGTTACCCGGAAGGCCCAGATCGCTGCTCGGGTCGGGCTGGGTATCGGTTGATGGGTGGTGAGCGGTTGTGCCCTTTTCCCTTGTTATTCCTCTTATCATTATTATTGGTAGCAGTAGTGGTTTGTATTATACCTTAGTTACTGGAGTGCTGTTATCTCAACCCGTGGGAGTTACATTCCTCCGATTCTCCTCCCCATCCCTCTGGGAGCAGGGGGAGGAAGTAAGAGGGCGGGGAGTGAGCAAGCGGCTGCATGGTTCCAACTTGCCGGCTGGGCTTGAACCACGACAGAAGGTTAGAATTATGTCAGAAATATATGGGCTTTCCTGAAATTTCAGGTTCCTATCATCATAGATGTGCATGCATATGTGCATTCAAACTGTAATTTTCCCATTAATTGTAATTGTCCCAGCCTGTTCCTGACTGATGTAAGTCACCATTTCTGAACACGATATTGATCTCTGCCAAACTACTATAAATCAGGAGTAATTCACAAGCCATAACTGAAAGTCCTTTTAATTTACATATGTGGACCTGAAACCGAAGTCCGACCCACTGCATATGTTGAAGTATAAGAAAAGAAAGCAAACCAAACAAAGCAAAATCAGTAGAGAATAATGAAGATTTCTTTCACATATGAACTTTACAGTTTATGCCTTATATTTTTCAGTTTTCATGTTCTGGGTGATGAATTTTCTTTATAAAAGTCAAATCCAAAATACCCCCCATGATTCTGAATTTCCAGAATTGTTTAAACATGTGGAAGTGAAGGCTTAGATTTTGATCTCTTGCTAATATAATATTTTAATTGCTTAAACTAAATATTTTTTTATTTGCTAATTAAGCTGATATTATCCATATTAGCTCTTTCACTGCTAAAAGTCTAGTTAAGTCAGCAAGTTATGCAGTTACTAATCCAAAGCTCCACAGAAGATGTTTCTGATTCACATGCTATGTTTCAATGATACATTTCATTTTTGCATCCAGTTGGCAGGCATTTGCCAAATACAGATATGTCAGTAATTCTCTACTAAACAGGGACAAGACTGTCATATGTAAAGTTAAAAAAAAAAAAATCCACTTGAGTGATTGTTTCTTAATGCACTAAATTAAGGCAGAAACAGAGGTGTATGAGATGATTGAAATACTTCACTTTTCTGTCTTGATTAGGCAGAGGAATACCAGATTACTGACCAGTTCCTAAATCTGCTTTCTGAAGCATATTCTCTCAGAGAGATAACTGCTGTGCAGAGAAACACAAGATTATTCCATCAGTTCTGAATCATGAGCAGTTGTGACAGAAGGAGTCCCATCAGAAACGTGCACTGGTTTATTCTTCAGTGCATTTTTCTAGCTAACTACTGTGCTTCATTTTGTGTGTTGGGTATGCTTTTCTTCTTATAAAAAGGGTAAATGTCTGTTTACTTCCACCAGAAAGTACATTTAGCTAGTAGACCAAAGTCTCCAAACAATATGATTACGTGGTAGCTCCTTGAGTGTATTTTGTATCAGCCAGGACTTTTTTTTTTTTTAACTAAATGTGGGGTTTGTTTTATTTGGTCACATTGATGGAAGTCAAGGAGTACATATACACTTTGATAGGTATTAGCATATGTATGCATTTCTGTAATATAATGATACACTCTAAATCAATTAATGTCACACAATACAGTAAAATATTATCAATGACAGTGACAGGTATTTTATTTTTAGAGACAGTAACTGTATGTATCGTGAAATCATGCCCTTCAATTCTTTCTTAGAAAGGATCCACTGTTTTATATGGAACTTTATTTCTGCTGATCTTATATGTATAAAAAGTCTCGTACTGCTGATCCCTTTATACTGCTAGTGGCTTTATTTGGCTGCAGCATTAGACTGGATAGTTATTTCTCCACAGGGCATCTGGACCTCTTGAATAAGTTATGCTTTGATGTGATCCTGTTGTTAAAAAGTGATTTTGTTGGAAAGTATTCTCTGTGCTGTGCCTCCTCGTTTGGGAGAAAGATTATAATTGACTGTGCTGTATTATACAAAATCATATATTTGCAAAAGTTTCTGTAGCAAGTATCATAGCTGAACTGTGGGACTGAGAGATTTCTAGTACCATTAAGCAGCTCCTTGCAGTTGCGGTTACAGTTACACTGAGTCATCTTGGGGAGAATCATTATTTCTTTCTCTGAATTTATAACCAATGGAATGTAAGTTCAAGGGTCAGAAATAGGTTTCATCCTTAGAGGTATATAGAGAAATGCCCATTCTGTCAGCATTAGAATATACATACATGCGCTCCAAAGATGATATTTTAAATTTTCTTTTTTTTGGCCAGGCAGGATAAAATAGCTTTGAACAAAAACCAAGGACCTTCTTTTATTCTAATTATATGTTTTCACTTTCAGTACTGTTTTCAAATACTCAAGGAGAAGCACAGACCAACTCTAGCTCCATATTCAACAGCATTCAGCTCCAGTTTCAGCACTTAGCCAAACCAAGCTTATGCTTATCATAAATTGGAAAAATTTGATTTTCCTCCCAAGTCTTGATGCATTTAAAACCTAAACGAATATTATTAAATTGTACATTTTGGCATGAAAATGATGTATGAAATGCCAAAATAAATTTTCTATTCTCTTTCGTTATATATTCACAAAGAGAATGTAAACTTGGAGTAGCTGTTCTTGCCGTAACAAAGGTAACAAGGATTTTGCCAGCAGCCTTTGGCAAAATGGAAGATAGAGAAAAGAGAGCACACTTAGCCCAGATTCTTTTCATCAGAAATGTTAAAGAATAATTTTAATTTCTGGTGTGCTATTGTCCTTTATTAAATCTGACAGGGTGAACATACTCAGAACAAATTGATGTGTATTTAGAAGCATGGTGTCACCCTTTGGCCCACATGTGGAAAAGCATCAGAAGTCTTTACCCTTTGTTTACAATTCAGGCGAATATGTACTAATCTGAGTATTGAACTGGAAGTTCAAGGAATTGGAGTTCCAGCAATCTCTGAGCTAATTTCTGCTTTGTCCAACTGTGTGAATGCAGGGTGAGAGAAAGAAACTAGAATGAAGCTTTCCCTGCTCTTGAACTTTGATATAAATTGAAAGCTGTAATTCCTTCATCTGTATTCCCAAAGCTTTTAAATAGTTCTATATGGAAGAAGCAGAAACAAATCTAACACAATTGAGAAGTGTAATCATTAGGCAGAAGGATGAGCAACTAGCTGATACTGTGAAAAGAGACATTAATTCAATTAACATTTTGCTGACTCTACACCTTTCCTATGTCAACCATTATGCATAGGGTACATTTCTATATCAATACAAGTGTTATCAAACTATTAAGCATGGGCTAAAGATTTGCTTCAGATGAGGTATGATGTCATAGTTCACAGTGCTCTTTCCAGAAATGAAATATGAAATATATCAATTGTTATGATATGTATAAGATCAGCAGCAGAGGTTCTTCAGAGGGTTAATTGTTACTTTAGGCTACAGATTCTGCTAACTATGAAAACATTAACAAAAAATTAAGTAGGTGCTTTCAGATGAGTAATATTATTTTGTGGCTATGAGTCCACATAATGGCCAAATGGTGAACAGAGACTAGGTAAAGCATGGATGCTCATGTATGTAGGGAATCCAATAGGAATACAAATAGCACAGGCAGTATTAGGAGATGATCTGTTAACCAAGTATGCAAGAGAACGAAAGCACCAGCCAGATTAATTGCTGTGTCTTTCTGCTCTTCTGGATTGTAGCACATGAAAGAACAGACTGTGATACAACTGAGTTTACTGCATATCTGCTTGTGCAGAAAATTCAGTTGCAGAAAAATCAGGTATTAGCATGTTGTGTCCCTGCAGGTAAAGTATTTGTCCCAGTGTACTCCTTTTGAGTTGTATCAGTGATTGTCATTGAACATAACTGTATTTGGCTAAGCTACTGAATGTTCAGAACTCTGAATTCAGTTATAACTTGCTTTAACAGAATGAGAATGCTGAAGTATTAAATAGTACACATTATATGAAACAGATATCAATATAAAGCAACTGAAGTTAAAGAAAGAAGTTCCAGTTCTCTCAGAACAGTGTTAGAGCTTGGAATTTAAATGTAATTACTGGACTCCTCTATTCAACAGCATGATAATTAATTTCAGCCATAGTGGGGCCTTAGTGGTACCACTGTTAGTATGAAATAGAATTTTGAATCCACAGAACTTAAAGATTGGCTTTATCACTGTATGTTCCTTCTCTGTAATTACAATCATTTGGCAAGATGTTTCTTCTTAATATAGTTACGATAAAAACGTAGTACTTGGTCTTTCATTACTATTGCTTGAGGTAGACTTTTGCTGGTTTTCTCTCTCAAGCTTCTTTATACAAATATAGACATAGATTGTGGTGATGCAGAGAGTACTTTTCTTCTGCTAAAAACTGAAAAAGATTTTCTGAGAAAATATATCTGCATTTGCAAATAAGGAATTTTTGCTCAGTATGATGCCACCATATATGCACAGATTTGGTAGAAAGTCTTTGCAAGGTTTCCTTCTCTTCCTCTTACCCATTCTCTGCTTAGCAAACAGTCTCTTCAAGGCAAACAGGCATCAGGAAGCAACTGACGCATCTGAACAGGGTTCCATAATGTCTCTTCAATTTTCTGTCCAGATATAAACATCAGAATTAATACAGCTCTGGGTCATACTACTACATTTTGGAGACCTAGTCAAGGGCAAGACAGTCTTTCACAAACGTATGAAAGGCTACAGTACAGCACCAGTGAGTTTTGGCCTGGGATTCAGGTAAGAACCACATCGGATGCAGTGGTCCTCATAGTTCCTCACTGCTTTTTGAAGTGGTTATTTCATCAGCAGCTCTTGAAGTGGTTGGAATATGTCGAGTGGAGTACTTCTGCATGAAGAAAGCACAGAGAACAGGTCTGTCAAAACTTTTTTGCAAGGTCAAGTGAGCTGAAGTATTTGTTTTCTGTCTTCAGTCCCAGGAAGTATATACTACATGGAATCTTACTATTACCAGTAGGCATTATTTGACATGATAACACATGACGTGCGTGGTAAGCATTAAGAGCAGGGCAGAGAATGAAACTTAGAAATCTCCCTGTGACATTTTCCTTCTACAGACACCTGTTAGTACTGTGTTGGAAGAAAATTGAGAGCAGAGCTGTTAGAAAAATATGTAGAGTTGAAACCCATCTTCACTGGAAAATATTATTTACTGAAGCTATTTTTATGTAAAACATGTCTTTATTATAATGAAATATCTTAGTTCAATTTTTATAGAGTGAGGAGTTTCCAACTGCTCTTATTAAATGTCTTTCTTTCAAAATGCAATTTATGTTAAAGGGTTTTTAAAAATAGAATAAATCAAAACAAAATATTTTAAGTGTTGACGTAAAACATTTGGTTCACAGTAATTAAAAACACTTTTGAAAACAAACACTTTAGCTTTTCATCCTAATTTAGGACATATCTCCTGCCTTCTTTTTTCTTTTTCTGAAATACTATAAGGCTTTCATTGGAGAAAAAAAAATATCACTCTTTGTCCATTTTAGCTTGCTTGAGTGCCTATGAAGCCTAACTTTTCATTGACACCTGTTCAGAACAGATCTTTTGACTCCTTTTCTAGACTGAGGTTGACTGTTTGGTCTATCTTCATTATTCATATCCTTACAATCTCACCCAAGTTAGAAGAGAAGGAATAGTTTCCTACCATCAATAAGATGCATTTTAACGGACATTTTGGAAATTAATGGAATATTCTACAGAACTCTGTGCCAAATTACCATCCGTATCAATGAGAGAGTCCAGTCTAAGATGAATTCTTGAAGAGAGCGGGTGAACAACATGGACATATGAAGAGGAACAGTGAGAAAAAAAATTAGGAGTAGAATGCCTGTGTGTTGTAATGGAACTACTCTTTCTGTGATTCTGCAAATACAGTGGCAAGACTGGGAAAAAGAAGGAGCAAAGACAGTGACCTTGCAAAGAGAGGTAGAGGCTGAGGTCTCCAAATGAAATAGGATTTGACGTGGAAGAGTGAGGTCTGTGCTGGAGGTTCTTTAAGGGGAGGCCACATAATGTATATAGAGAAATAGGTCTAGAAGAGGAATGGTAAGAAAAGAATGATGTCAAACTCGTTGGTAGGATTTCTGGGACACACCACTGCATAGATTCCTGTTCCTCGCTCCAGAGGAGTCTTCTGGTGGAAGGCAGGGCAGAGGAAATACCTGTCTTGCTAAAGAATAAGGCAAAAATGAAAAAATGTGCACTCCAGAAGTTCTGTGACAAAGGGGCTTTGTGGTGTCTGGGTTATTTCTAGAGTAGCAAAATTCCACAGGGCTAGAGATTATGACAGAGCTTCTTTTGTAGTTGCTGGGGAAACATCCCACCCACTCATGTCCCCAGAGTACATTCTGAATTCAAAGACTGGCAATCCATACTGAACAGCATCTCTGAATAACTTGTTTTGCCTGAAGAATAGCCACCTGCCATCCCTGGAGGTACTGACAATAGGATAACTCAGCAAAAGAGAAAGAGGTAGGTGTGGGTGGTGCTTATGAAATTTCTCTGAAAAGCATGTACCTCAGATATGCCAGGTTCCATGTCTTATAATAGTAGTAGGAAAGTGGGAGATGAAATTCCTTGCTGGGCCTCTGAAGGTCCCAAAGAGCAATCTTGGAATTTGGATGTGGAAGCCTTTGTTCATTGAACTCACTAGTCTCCTTTGAACCTGTCAGTGTTGTATCACTTCCAGACCTTTGTAAACCAGATTTCAGGGTTCAGTTGACCAACCACACACAGGCCATGCCTGGCAGGATTAACACAGTGTTAGTTTTCACCTTTAAAATACAGAACAAATAGTTCATTTATTGAGCAAACAAGTAAACTGTTGTCTTTTGGCTGTTTCCCCTGCTGCCTGATGAAGCTCATCTGTGGTGAAATAAATATTAGACATAAATCCCAACAGAAGAAAACACATCTTTTCTTAATAATCCTGCACATTTAGTCAAATTATTTAAAGGGTTCCAGATGCTTAATCTGTTGCTAATTTGTTCATTCTTATTTGGACTTAAATTCAATTTCTTTATTTCTCAAGGCATGATTCCATCTTACTATTCACATGAATATTAGTTCTGTTATAATCCTATAGGCTGAGTTAGGCTTTTCTACGTGCAAGAAAAAATGACATTGATGCATTTTAAGCAATAGGTGATGCAATTAGAATACCTTCATCTATTCGCAGTTAGTGAAATTTGCACAGTGCCAATCCCATGAACTGAGTAAACTGGTAGTAGCACAGGTTCACAAAGAAAAAGAAAGCAAGAGTGCATTTAATATCTATCTCCTCAGGACTTCAGGAAACTTGAATTACTTGTAGTAGTAGATTCAGCTTTAGTTATCTAAAGTATCTGGGGCAAGGATACTGCAATATCTTGCATAAAAGGACCAGCAAATAAGCTCTAAAAGTTGGAAAGAATACATTTCCAACTAGAAACCAGACCACCAATTAAAGTCACTGACTTGCATATATGTGTGTGTACTTAGTTTGTGGATCTCAATAGGAAGGCTTCATTCCCATAAAGCCTCTAGGTGAGCATCATCTCCTTCAGCATATCTGTCTTGTAGTTCCTAAGGAGTCATGGACTAGTGAAAAAAACGACTGGATGAAAGGAGAATTTGGCTCCCTTAGAAGAACATGACTCCTAAAGCAGGAGCTAAAGTCTGAGAAAGCAGATATTTCCCTTATTCCCTCAAACTATGCCAGTTAAGAAAGTTTTGTAATCTTGCTGATTTGGATAGACTGTAGCTTGTTGGGATGACATTACTAGATCTGAACCTCTGGGTAGTCATGATTTTGTTTAGGACATGGAGCTCTGAGGCCTTTAAGCAATCATTTCACTAGAGTGGTGTCTAGGTTGCATAAATTTGTAGACTTAGCACTTCCGGGTTTTGCATGATACCATGTGACAGGATGCTTTAGATCACTGATTCAGGATCTTGACTTATTAGTAAACATATTTGCATTCCTGTAAAGTTCCCTTTTAGATTAGGTCCCCTTGCTTCATCTGTTGGTGTTAAGGACACAAGTTATGTATCTGTTGACTCAGGAAGTCATGCTTACAAGTTGAAAGGAACCTGCCACTGTTGGGTTTGCTACTTATGTCATGTGAAGATAGAAGATTTTACTGGGAATGTGGGTTTTAGCAGCTCTGTTGGGTTGCCTTGCTATGGACAAGTGAAGCCAGCTTTGTGAGGTGCTGTCTCAGCTTGTCTCTCTAGTGTCTTGGTTTTGTGTCAGGTGCTGGCTGCTGTGGAAGTCATTGGTCTGGTATATCCAAATTTCCTGTTTATATTCCAGGTATTGATTTCTCTGAGGTAGCTATCACATAATAAATAACCTCTTTCATTTAATAAGAGGCACATCTTCAGGGCCATTGTTCCTCTGAAATGGTGCTAAGATTGTTGTATGTGCTCACATGAGTTAGTGTGTGACACTACCTCTGCTTACATCCTATCAGTAACCACAGGTAGCAACTTCAATTTCTAATTTCTCTTACTGATAATTTGAGGAAAATATATGAGATTTATCAGCATGTGTTATTTTTTTTATGAATAACAAGAAAAAGAAATAGAAAAAGTTCTCAGTAACTTAAATGAGTTTATGACCACAAAGTTGTCCTGGGTTCAGCTACAGCAGT
>NW_009912194.1:0-5488 GCF_000696875.1 Nestor notabilis
GATGACGTCAACTGCTCTGCCGCTGTCTGTCCGTGCTGTAGCCCTGCCATAGAAGGCCACCAAATTGGTCAGGCAGGATTTCCCCTTAGTGAAACCATGCTGGCTGTCACCAACCACCTCGCTGTTTTTCATGTGCCTCAGCATTCTTTCCAGGAGAATCTGCTCCAAGATTTTGCCAGGCACAGAGGTGAGACTGACTGGTCTGTAGTTTCCTGGGTCTTCCACCTTCCCCTTCTTGAAAATGGGGGTTACATTTCCCTCTTCCAGTCATCTGGAACTTCACCTGGCTGCCATGACCTCTCAAATATGATGGACAGTGGCCGAGCAACTTCATTCGCCAGCTCCTTCAGGACCCGTGGATGGATTTCATCAGGTCCCATGGACTTGTGCACATTCAGGTTCTCAAGAAAAAAAAAAACAAAACCAAAAAAACCCCTTATTGACACCTTTGCAGGTATTGCAGTTCTGCAGTGGTGTGGCTATGTAAAGCTTTTACTATTGTGAGATTGCTAGTGCTCTAAAAAAGGGACAGCAGGCAGGGACTTGATGCCGAGTAACTTGAAATACCACAAAGACGTTTCCTGCTGCTGGTTTGGGTTATTTTTAAACCACTCTGAGACAGGGAGTTTTCCATCTGAGATGAGCAGTGAATAATAACTTCTTTTATCTCTCTTTGGGGACTGGATGACCTGACAGAGGCACTTCTGAAAGCCACACTGGACCCCCTTGATATCTGCTTTCATTATGTTGAAGGAAACCCCTCCACAGGCTCAGTGTTCGCTGTATGTATTAGCAAATTGGCTACTGCTTTCATGTGTTGAAGCAGAACAGATGCAGCAGTAATTAATTGTCCACTCAGGGTGAAATTTGTAGCTGAACCATAAAATCCTGATGAATGGGTTTTTGCATTTCTTTTTTGGAGCTCACCAGGAAGGGATAGATCCTCCCATCATATCACAGGCAGTGTTCAAGTTATGTGTGTGGGAGTGCAAAAGTGATACAAAGCCTACTTTTGCACTTAATCCTGTATGCTGGGATAGACTTTCCTGGTTGTGTTGGTGTAATTTGTAGAGGCATCTAACAGTTCCTAGGTCAAAACTCTCAGTTTGGTGCCATATAGCACCATGCTACTTCGTAGTCCCCCTGATGTACTGGGATGTGCAGTAGCAAAACTAGGAGAGCATGGTGAAAAAGTTAGAGACTAACTGTGAAACTAGGAATCTGGGGAGTGTTCATCTACTGAATTTATGGTTTCAGAACATTACTAAATAGTTCCAAACCAGGTTTGGGAAATATGTCACTAACTAGGATCTAATGTCAGTCCTGGATATAACTTCCACCCGTTAACATGATTGAAACCAATTTATTACCATGTTCTAGAGTGGTCTTTGTCAGCATCCCTGAAACACCAATACAATATATGTGAATTTCAGTCCTGGTTGTAGTCCTTTATTTGAATTGCAGGGAAAAATGTAGAAAAACTTTTCCTAAAAGTGCACGCTTGTATAATTTAAGTAATTCCTATTAAACATAGCCTTTTAGCAATATTAGTCTTGATGGAGGAAGAATAAAAAGAAAATTTTTTGAGTGTTTGCTCAGCAACAATTTAGAGATTATGTATCCTACTCTTACCATGTTCCTTGCATCAGACTCCTCAGCAATTCCATCCACAAACCCACTCAAAACCTATCTTCCAATTAGTGTGCCTCTATAAATAATATGCACCAGTATCCTTTTCTTAGTTTGTTATGAGTCATAGATGAAACTCTTTACACCATATTTGCAGAACAGTTAATATTAATTTGTCACTCTTAGCTCTCTTTCATTCTGTATAGGCCTCAAACAAAATTATCCTGTTTTGAAAGTCAGAGGTAATAATCTCCAGGTCCTGGGTCCTGTGCAGTCTTCTATAGTCACACTTTCTCCTCTGCTGGTGCATATGCACATTGCTTGCCTCTCTGCAGGCAGATTTACCATGCCTCTGTGCTGGCCTGGGGCAGCTGAAGATTTATTGCCCCATTTTTTTCTGCCTCTGAAGCCACGGGTTGAGTGAGCCTTGAATCAGCTTTTGAACTGTCTCTATTTACAACTTAAGTCTTAAAGGCGAACTGAAATCAGTGGTTTTCTTTAAATGTCATGCCTCAAACTGGAAGTTAGTGATGAACTCACAGACACATCAGCCACCCTTGTTTTGGAAGTATGCTGGACTGCAGAAGGTTTAACTTCATCAGTTGAGACAAACTCTATCATCCCTATATAGAGGAATAATAACTTTGCACTTAATTCTGAGAGCCTGAATGTGACTGCTGCTTTCAGCTCAGAAGACAGGTGATTCGTCTGGAGAGCACGTAGTGAAAACCAAATTCCATGACTGTTTTCTATGTGGATGTTTGAGGGGGAGTGTGTGTGAGGGTTTTTTTGGGGTGGGTCGTTTCATTCAGGTGGTTGGTTTGGTTTTTGTTTCTGTTTGGTTTTTTATTTGTTTCTGCAATTACAATTGTTACCATTTCTACTTAAATTCCCAGTGAGGGCAGCAGGATCGTTTAATTAGTAGTAAGCCTCTTCATGGGACAGTACAAATGCCCTCAGCTTCAAATATCTGGCTGTGAATTTGTGTAATTTCCAAAGTTTTTTTAACCTGTTGTGCCCTAAAGAAGTCAAATCAGAAATGAAACATAACAAAATTCCAAAGTTTACACAGTAAGTTCGAAGAATGGATAAGCACTGTAGAAGTGGTCTATCAAATGCAATTTAGGTATTTCCCTTCTTTCCGTGTAGTGCATGCATCCCTTTCTGACTCTGTCATGTTTGCTCAGAGTTTGCTGGGATTATTATTGCCAAAGCAGAATTCTGCTGAAAGAGGCAGGTGAGGGGAGGAAGTGGAGGGAGGGGAAGGGTGCTAACTCACTGCAACAAAACAGAAAGGCAAAACACGCCTTAACTTTTCTTATTTTCCATTCATTTGCAACTTAGGGACCTCTTTTTTTCTGCAAGTTTGGAGATGGGTCCATCCTGCCTTGGCATTAGATGTGTGAAACTGAGACAAAAGTAAAACTAGATGCTAAGTAAGCATTTAATGTTATTTAGTCAATTTGTGTTTTTGTTTCTTTTTTGAGACACAGGGTCTGTTAGACCAACACGTGAGCAGACAGCTCTTATGAGATTCCTTTAAAGGGTTCTTTTGTGAGTTCACTTTCACATAGTTTTTTTGGGGTTTTTTTGTTTTTTTTTAATCCAGAACTCTCAAAGTGTTTTTTTCATAAACTGGTAAATCAATATTACCCTTATCTCTAGTATGTCATTTTCTTCTTTCTTCTCTCTTCACTTTCAGCACTTTTCTCAACAAAATAATCCAGATCAGGGCTATATTGGCAGAAAGATAGACTCCTATCCCCTTTAATCATTTGTTCCGTATCAGATAACTCAGAAATTAAGATTTAAGTGTAACCTAACAAGATTAGCTCTATTTTTCTTCATGTGTTTTTCTTTCCTTTATTCTCTATTTCTGTTCTACCTATAATGCTGCTTTTTATCTTTGGGAAAATGTAAAGATACTTTGTTTACCAGTAAGAGTTGTCATAGTGACCTTCCAGCATGGTGTGTGATTATATGCCTTTTCTGATCCATAATGATCTAAGTAGTGTAAATATTGACTATTTCTATGGTGTTTCATCTTCCCTAAAAGATCTTAGTTTTTCATAGATCCATTTTTTTGGCATATTCTTAGTAAACCAGTATTTTCATGATTATTTCATCCTTTTTCTTCTTGCGCTGTAAAATTATTAAAAAAAAAAAAAAAAGAAAAAAGTAAAAGTAACGGTACTATCTTTGCTCCATAAACTGCTGACTAATCAATAAGTTAACACCAGTAATTAGATCGCAAACACTTTTTTACCCCACTGTAACTTGTGGTTTTTCAAGATCTGTCTCAATGTTTTGTGCTAATGTCATTTTGTTGTAGTCTCTCTTGAATTTACTTTTGAGTGGGACTAGCAGCTTAAACTAAACCAAACGACGTACTTCACTTTCAAGTTGATAAAATCTCTTCCCAGCCATTATTACAACTTCATGAGTAGATGAAACTAAGTAGACGTTATCTTTGCACTAACAGAAAGTGTAAATTTCCCATTGTTCAAGTAAGATACAGTTTATATTTCTTTATCAGGACCTTATGGATTGTGCTGAAACACTCATTGGCATTTCATCAGCTTTGTAATTAAGGATGAAATCAAATAGCTTAATTATTTTACTGAAGTCTGAAAAGAAGCACTTAATGAAGTTTTCCAGTACCTAATTCCCTTGATTCTGTGATTCTGTGAAGTGAGTTACGACATACGTGTCATGAAAACCTTCGCACTTCATCCAGCTTGCATCCGGCAGTGCCCTATCACCTTCCAGTGAATGATGCCAGTTCACCATTTCCCCAAAAGCAGAGGTTGTACATACAAAGTCTCCTTGCCACAGGGTTGTGAATCTTTTAATCACACCTTTTTAGTAACTTCTTTTCTGTTTGAGACTGTTCCTGTCTGCAAGCTACACAAACTATCCCTAGTTAGTATTGCTCCAACTATAAAGGATTTTTTTTTTTTTGCCTGTTGCTTTACTAAGACATAATTTCGCAAAATCCTAGCTTGAAAAGGCATTTTTTTCCTTCCTGAAATCTAGTTCATGAGCAGTTTGGATTCTTCAGGTCAAGCGGGGATTGTAGTCCACATAATAAAAACATCTGAATGTTAGGTCTGGTTAGTTAATTAGCAGAAAGGATACTTGGGATGGAGCAGCCTTGGCTGAGAGATAAAATCCTTGCACTTATGGACATGTCAAGGGATTGGGTGAGTTAGAATTATTCTCATTAATAAAAGCTTGGTCTGCTTTATACTTGCATAGAATATGGCCTATGCATAAGGTGGTATTAGGGCTTTTAAGATGCATAAGTGAATATTGCTTTCTGTGCTGACATTTTAAAAAGTATGCTTTAAGTGTTTTAAACATATACCAGTTTATAATTCATTATTTGTATTTCCATCTGATGAGGTTATTTAGGCATAATATGGCTAAAAGGTTTATCTATCAAGTGGTGAATGTCAGCAGCATTCACATCACTTGTGGATTGATTAAGAAGTTGGTTTCTTAAGGCAAGGGCTCACAAGTCTTCCAAATGCAGATGGAGATGTGCTGGAGATCCTCTATCAAAAATAAATTCTATTGAATTTTTTTTAAATCCATTTTCAGTTCTGGTCCTGCTTTATTTTCTAGGCACTTCCCTCCTAATAACTGTGTTCTCTCAGACAGGGGAACTAATGTTAACTTTATTTTACAGAGAAAAAACTAAGATTCAGACAGAATTCCAAGGTCATGCAGGCAGCTTGTGAGCTAGAAAGTGAAAAGTGAAGCCCTGGGTACTTTTTCTTTGCTTCTTTTTTCTTTTTTTTTTTTTCCTTTCTTTTTTTTTTTTTTTTGTAAGGCACAAGATATTTTTTTCTTTCCT
>NW_009912194.1:5519-16636 GCF_000696875.1 Nestor notabilis
CTGAAATGGGATAGTTTCTCCACCAGCCTCCTTGAGATACCTTCCCCAGCCCTCTTAAGTCAGCAACTTTGCCCAGTTTCCCTCTCCAAGAGTGCTTCTGTAGTACAATAGTCTTCTTACTGCTGCCCTGTGCTTCACTGAAGAGCTGAGCCAAATTCCAGCTACCTGCCTGAATGTGGCCTTTCACTGCTTGCAGTTATGCCTTATAGTTGAAAGCATGTTCTGGACATCCTTCGGGTGTACTCTTTGCATCTTTATAAGCAGAAATATGTTTATTCAAGCTTCTTTAGCACATGGAGAAGTGGGAATTTGCTGCTGCTTTGTTCAAAACTAGGCATTGCCCAAGTACAACGTTCTTCTTTCCTCAACTTTACAAAGGCAGCATTATACGAGTCTTCAGGAATCTTTCAGATGTGGAGGAGGAGTAGGGAGAGGTATACGGTGGTGTGTACCTACAGGGTGTTTTGGATATACCGACAAGAACCTATGATTTTACTGCACTGGGTAGAAAGGTCCCTAAGGTCACATAACTGTGGTCTCCATCCCTGAGCGTTTCTTAAAAGTCATTCCTGAATAAGCAACTTTTTAAACCTAGTTTGTTAGCCCATGAACAGTGGACAAACAGTGCACTGTGTTCTGCTTTTGGATAACATACAGAGTGTTCAAGTAGTTTCTGTTTTGGAGATTTAAAATGTTATTTTACTTTTTGCCATGTTGCATGAAAACTAAAGCAATGGATGCATGTCACTTACAGGACCTCAGCAACCTGGGTTTTATGCTACGCTCTAAAGATCTGGCTAATTGCATTTCAAATTTGAATTTTATTTTTACAGCAAAATCTGTTGGTTTTTTTTTTTTTTTTCCCATCTGTAAAGAAACACTAGTATCCTGTAAAATACACATGGTTTCGCTTGTGGAGACTTTTGGTTCTTATCTGAAAGAAATCAGACTGCTAATCTTCTATACTGCAAAGTATACTACTAGGAATACTGGGAAAGGTTAAAACAGCAGTCTAGAGGCAAGCTGCTGATTGTTCATACTTGCGTAGAAAAAATATGGTTCCTTATTTACTAGATACTTGCTCTGTGTTCATCCTAGTAAAAGATCCTCCTGCAGGCCTTAATACTGCTGCTATTTTACCTCCCATAATGAATATTCAAAAGCTGCAGTCATTGAGGACTCAGGTGGCAAAAATAGTAAGATGATTGAAGCAAGCCTTGACATAAAAGCCTAAAAGTACATTTCCAACTACATGGAAATAGTACTGATTTCCCTTTCTGACCACGTAAAAGAACGGTGCCAGGAAATCTCAAATGTCCCATGAATTAAACGCCTGTTTCTCACACTAGTGTGACTGCATCTTTCTTTCTGTATGATGTGTTGTAATAAGTACGTTTAAAACAAAAGGGGGGGGGGGGGGAAATCCTCTCTCACAAAATGTATTGGAAATGAAAAATGAGTATAAAGGGCACACTGTTAAGATATGGCAATGCATGCATTGTTTTCCACATAATGCAGTCAGGCTCTCCATGGTAAGAAGAAATTTTTATTTTATTTTTTGTCACCATCAGCAGTTAACCTAAAGTAGGAGCTGCTCCATTTCATTATAGGTTAAATAGCTTACTATACAAAACCAGCTGAGAAATGTGCATCATTAACACTGCATTTTTCAAGAGGTTTTAAAAACATGCTTTAGGATTAGTGAAGAAAATACAATACAGCATATGTTATTGTTCTGGATTTTTTTTAATAGAAAGCGCTCCTTTTCAGCATTCCCCCTTCAGTGGAGTCACTTAGACACTTCCAGCTGGTGGCAGGGGATACAGCCATAATACAGCTTTCTGTGTCCCAGCTGTCTTTTTCATTACAGTAAATGCATTACGATGGCTGCACTGTTTTGCAAAGGTTCAGGTACAGAAAGGTATAGGAAGAAACCTGCAACTATGTGTTTTTGTAGTGACTGCAAGCTTCTGTGAGATCTCTGAATCCTGAATGTGTTCCTGGCTCTGGTCACAGACTTACTTCCATTTGCTGTAAGGGCTGGCTAAAGGTGCCCGAGGAAATCACCTTTTACAAGGGAGCATTGTTGTAAAGGATTTTTAATGCATTATGGCTCACGCAGCATCACAGTTAAAGAAAAACAAGGAATTAGAAATAAATGCTGCTGAGGAAGAAAATGAGAAAAAAAGAAAACACAGGAAAAGATCCCGGGATCGGCATCCCGGGCTCTGAAGATACATATATCTAGGTCTGTGCAAAATTCTGACAGGGGTTCTTTTGTTTTAATTTTCTTACCTTGCAATCGAAGTATCAAAGCTTGTTCTTGCAGGTAACTTGGTAACTGTTGGACTAATTTGTTAATGTTGTAAAATAGCATTTATAACCATGGCTGTGGGGTTTGCAGAGCAATTGAATGTTTAATTGGATATTAGTTGATTGCAGTGATGATGCAGAAGGTGTACATTCGTTTCCCAGATAAATCACTTGTGTTACTGTGATATGCAAACTGTCTGTGAGTTGAAAATAGTTTGTAACCATGATGTGAGGTTAAATGCTGAGCTTTTTACTAGGTTTAAGAGCATAATAGTTTAGCCTTACATACATGTACTTAAAAGGGATGTGTGTGGAGGCAGATTTTTTTTCTTTGTGTTGGGACTGTGTCGCATGTTTGGCTTCTGAAACATCCATTTTTGGGATAATGTTACAGAAATAAGCTGTTCTGATATTTCTCTTTTTTCCTAAGCGTGAGCTGTTTTACAGAATTGAGCTGTAACAATCTCTTATTAGCAACTTTCTTTTGTTAGGGAGATATGTGACTGAGATCACAGAGCCTGGTTTTCTCTGCTGTAGATTTGTCTTAGCTGCAGAAAATCCTCCAGCAAACTAAGATCTGAAAAATTCAGCAGGCACTGCATTGCTCATTGTTCAGGTCAGGGAGCCTCTGTGTGATTCCAGTCTTACAGTTTCTCTCTCTAAGGTATGAAGCAAAATAGTTATGGTTTGTGCCATAATGACGGATAAAGAGGCCAGCCACTTTGGCAGCTCTGTGGATATGTCCTTAAAAATGACACCTTGTACTCTGCTTCATTGAAATAAGGCCCTGCCATGGTTTCCTGTCTTTGGCTGTATTTTATTATGATTTTTCAAGAACACATCAAGAAGCCGATCATCTTAGTGGAAACCTGGGTATGTAGTATTTCTGTGTGCCTTTGTGAAATCCCCCTAAGGGGGCACTGGATAATCTTCACATGCTCAAAGAAGTGGTACATGTGCTTTCTAAAGGACATGTAGATTTCCTCTAACATATGTGCATCTTTTGGTTGGGTAAGAGTCAGCATTTCTCTGCCCTTTTCTCTTTTTTCTCTGCCATGGCAGTACTATACATAATGAAAAGCACTAAAAAACCCACTGCCTTCTGTTCTAGTGAGCACACTAGGAGACTGTTTAGATGGCTGCAGTGAATGTACTGCAGCATGTTAACTGTAGGTATTTTTTCTGTGTGAATGTGTAAATAGGGATCTTCCAAATCATCTGCCAATAAGGAAAGTGTGAAAATAAGATTCTGTCTTTGGGGCCAATTTTGAGGTGTTGCTGTTTAAAACTGGCCTGAATTAGTAATATTTTTCTTGTTTGCTGTTTCGGGTAAGTGCAGGTCTGTAATGTAGCTACCAGGGTGGGATTTCCCCCCCCAGCAGTTAAGAATTTTAGGAGCTGGCCTGTCAACACATATTTACTTACGACTTGTGAGCTAAAATGTATAGTCCCTCAGTTAACTCTACTCATGATGCAGGAAGACCACGTTGTACTTAATGTGCTCAAGTTTAACAATAGCTTGCTCAGCCATATCCATATACTCTTTTTGCGTGAGGGTGCTTTCTCACAGTTTGTAATTAAAACAATATAGAAGGGATGTGGCAGTGAGAGGCTCTTGATTCAGTGAGGTGAGACAATTGCTTTGTGGACAAAAACGCTTTATTGTTTATACAACACTGTGCTGTAGAAATGAAATCTCTTAGCAACCAGAGTGGCACATGGAGAAATATCAGCCTATTAATCTCAAATGTGTAGATTTTTTCCAGTGTTTTATTTCTGCATCTTAAGAATGAGATTGAGAGTTTTACACTACACCAGAGGCTTTTTGGGGGGGTCCCCCATCCCCAACCCCTTCATGTCACGCTGGAATTTAGTAACTTACTGCAGTTTTTTTCTGGGTTTCCTCAGGACTTTGGAGATTCAGGGCATGTAGTGGCTCTCCATACTAGGAGAATTGAGCATAAAGCAGCAATTTGTCCAGTAACATTTATACATTTAGGCATCAGTCTTATAGCAAAGACATGGTTTTGCTACCCAGTACATAAGACATAGGAAGTCCAATAATTTTGGTTTGACATTTTGTACTTTCCTGACTATTTAAAACATTTTCCCCCCAATTTTTCCACTATGAGTTGTGAGTCACTTCTTGTTCCTCTGCACCACCCACAAGCAAGCAGTACTCAGGGGTTTTTTTGTTGATCACATGATACTGCACAAAGCTAACCCTTCGCTTAAGCAGTATACAGAAATATCCTTTAGGGTCTTCCAATCACATTGGAACAACAGAGTGCTAATGTTTCTGGATAATTTATTCAGCAAGGAGACTAAGGCAGCCAATGGTTAGAAAGTAAGGCTGGTGGGAGCACCCACTGTCCTAGACTTTATGATACCAGCAGCAGTCATGCTGATTTATGTTCCTATTTAGTTTGAGGATTGCAGTCTGAAGGTAATATTTCACTGCTTGTGACTGATTAAGCAATTTACAGTGTAATAATGTTTCTGTTAGGGCTTGCTTCAATACTTGTAGGAGAGAAATGACCTTTTTAAAAATACACACAAAACAAAACTCTCTATTATATTCAATTCCATTTAATTTCAAGGTGAGATATTTTCAAGCTGCTCTGTAGAGACACTGCTTCTGTGCCCTTTGGGCCCACCACGCTCTTTCTGTTTGCCTGAATTCAAGATATTTCTGGAGGTTCAAAGCTTACCTAGTTTAATTCACACAAAAGAAGGGGATGGGGCCAGCAAGTGAACAGAGTACAGTGAAGGGTCTGCACTATACCAGTTTCCCATTAATTTTGTTCAAGTTTATATTACAGCTTCAAGCAGTTCTGCCTCTGGTTGGTTGTGCAGTGTCCTACGCTGCAAATAGTTTGAGTACACCCAAAGGCAGACCTAAGCCTTAAATGGTACCATAGAAAAAGCCAAGCCACCCTTAATAATAAGTGACCGATAGGATGGATTGCTTGATTCTTTAAAGTGCAGCTCTGTCATGCATAGTTTGGTTTGTGAAAACTAGAAAATTTTTGTCCTATAACAATGTCCGGGAAAAAATTAGTTGCTTAGTCAGCGCCAATCCTAAAATAAAGGTGAAATCTCAGATTTTTTTTTTGTGTTCTCTGTTCAGTACATAGTAGAAAAGAAGGGCAGGTCTTGGCACATACTCAATGATTTATGTTGTATACAATATTCAGTAGGACTGAAGTGGTTTCCATTTGCATGTAGTGCTCAGGAGCTAGCATGTTCTTTGGGAACACAGAATAGCTTGAGCGTAATGTAAAGCCTGGCTGCTGCCATCTCTGAGATGTTAAAGGCTGTTGCTGTCACATCCTCTGCTGCTGCAAACTTGTGAGCAGCAGGGAAAGTAATGGATGCCAGTGTTGCAAATCCTGGTAATTTCATCACAAGCCTCACATAAGGTTTTACTTAACTTTCAGGTATGCTGGAAGAAAGTGCCCTACAATTTCCTAATGGGTATAATTTGAAATGCTATGTCAGGGGTGATCAAGCTGTAGGTGTGCGGCTGTTCACATGGCTTTGAGGAGTTTGTGCATCATCTGGGCTGGGCTCTGCTCCCAGCTGCAAGGGCCTGTGGGAGATGGCTTGAACTGCCCAAGGAAACACCTCCCAGGGGCAGCAGGACCCCAGGAGAGCATCATCATATCCTACCTGGGAGACTCCCACTGTTTCCTTTCCCCTCAGCTCTCTTGGGGCTGACAAATGTTTTATGGATCTTAGTCAGCTGTGTCAAGGTTCAGTACAAGTCTCATAAGGTTGAAAAAATTCACCATCTGCACCAACACAATTAACTTGAGCAAAGGGCTGGATGCAGACCACCCTCAGTGTAAGTGGTTTCTTCAGTTTGGCTTACAGTGATAAGCAGGTTGAAGGTAAATAGGGATCATTATTTCTCTGACAGGCACATGTTCCTACAATGAATTGTCCTGTGGTTTAACAAAGCAGTTCGAGTTGGAATTGGTGCAGTTTTCAGATGCAAACAACACCAGTTATCACATTAAAGCTTGAAAAGTGAGACTTCAAGGCCTTTAACTCAGATAACAAGTACAAATCCCCATCTATTTTAAAAATTTTTTAATTTCGTTATTTTTAAACATACCTCAAGATTAGAGAGATCTGTTTCATGGATTCTGAACAGTTGAACTTGACATAAGTAGGTAGTAGATAGGTTGGGCACAAATGATTGTTCCTTAACTTATTAGCATTAAAGCACAACCTGGCAGATGTTGCTCTAACATTGACCTTTGATAAATGAAAACATTGTGTACATTTAGGGCCTGAAGGAAAACTTGTTATATCAGTGATTATTTCCTAGGTGTGACTAAAATTTCAGTCATATCTTTGATTTTGGACATGATGCTCTGTCAGAGGCAAACCTGACTAAATAAATGTAAGATGGCTTTGATAGATGTTTATGGGCACTGCTGAATGGTATATCTACTAGTAGTGTTGAAGTCTTAACAGGATGGGGTTTGGTGATGAAAGGGTTTTTCTATACAGCTGGGAAAATCAATTCCTTCCTTGAAGATGACCCTCAAAGGAATGGAAAGATTGCTTTGTATTGTGTGGGTAGCACTACAGCATCATTTGAAGTGGGCACTGCTCAGTGTTACTTTGTTGTTTATAAACCCAGGAAAAATTTTGCAGTTACACATTTACATTTTTATTTAGGCAAGTTTAGAATTCACCTTTTTCTCTTCCCCTTCTTGATGCCTCAGGATTGTGCCATCACAACGGATGGCCATTATTATTATGCAAATGTCAGTTTGAGTTATAAACCATGTTATGCTTAATGTTACCAACTCATGGTGGGAGGAGGTAGAGAAGAGGGAGGACTAACAATAGCTGAGCTCACCATTGTAAGACTGCTCAATGACTAGACCAAGAGCTAGACTCTAAGTGAGTGTAAATCAATACTGTTTCAGCTACCTGGTTGGTATTAATAGAGTCTTTTATCCTTCTGTTTTTTTCCAGTGAGGCTGGGTTTTATTTGGGGTTTTTTTGGGAGAGCTGAGGGGGAGGGGGAAATGTATCTTCTATAGCAAAATGGATGCTTTTGAAGCAAAACTGAAGTTTACAGATGATGTTTGAGTTTAAAGATGATGTTTGATGAACAGCGATTTAAAAATAAATAAATAAATCTCTTTATGAGGATATAAATATTTGCTCCTGTACCAAAAGTCAAAGCACGGTTAATTTCAAGCTCTTAACTTGCTTGAATTGATGGCTTCAGGAGAAGTCAAGCATACTGTGATACAATTCCCCTTGGCCATTCACTAAAGGTTTGTTACTGTGAGGCAAAATATTTGTGGACTAGTGGAACTGACTGAGCACCTGTTAAGATGGAGTGTTGAACTCAATCAGACTTGGTTTGACTGAAACAGTGGGTAAGAACTAGGCTCTTGGTGTCTGAGATGTGGGTAGGGGAAAGGAATAGAGAAAAAAGGTCTGAATTATAAGTTGTATTTAAAAGAAAAAAATTACTTAGTCCAGTGCAAAGCCTGATATATTCCCACATTGATTTGAACGGAAGTTTGGATAATAAAGGGCTGGATTTGTTGCTGTTCAGTACTTTGTACAGCTATTAGGTCACTGGTAGAGTGGGAACAGGGTTTTTCTGACTGAGGCAAGTACTGAGTTGGACTGAGTTTTAAAGGCATAGAGAACTGGGCCTTAAGGGTTTGATCAGGCCCAGTGTAACTGTTGAGATTCAAACATCTTAGGCCTTTTAGCAACTTTACAAAATAATGCCTTCCTGTAAGACTGGGGTGTGTGGGCTTTCAATTGAGATGATACCTCTGCCCCACATTGTTCCTGACTTCAGGAGTCAGGCTGTAGCCCTATATATTAAATGGAAAAAGATAGGTGCCTTTGGAGCATAATGTACAGTGTATGTGAGACAAGTTAAAGCAATGTTCTCATTTTCAAAGGTATCGAGTATCCTCCAGCCCTGCAACTTCAGCTGAGAGCTTTGGGCATTCTGCAGATCAATCTCTGGCATTTCTGGTGGATGTTTGGGATTGTATAACGCTTTTAAAAGTGATTCCTGTATGTCTGTTGCCTGAGTGTGGTATTTGTATGGAGCTCCCATTTGTTGGCCAGTGCTCAGCAAGGTGACTACTTACTGATCCCCATGGAAGAGGTCAGCTTTTGTTTTTATTTTTTATAATGATTGAAATCACTGTATGGTGGCTTGGAAGGGAAATCCAACAGAATGTCTTTTGGTGTTTGTTCAAGACTAATGTGAACAGGAGGACCAGACTGAAATAAGAAGATTGTTTTCCTAGTGGAAAATAAAGTTCACTCTGGGATATATTTATTTTAAAAAAAATAAAATTTGCCAATAAGCCTGAATTCTCCATTATTTAGAAAGCCATGACTGTTTGATGTGAATTTGTCCCATGTAAGATTGTTAGTTCCCTGATGTACACAAGCAGTTTAATGCCTTTGTATTATGTATAAGAACTAAAACTCTATTTTGCCTTTGTAGTTGCAGAAAGACACACGACACATTGTACTGCATAGTCGCCTTCAGCTGAACGTTATTTTAGAAAAGTTTTTAGGGTTTGTTTTAACAACCTGAGTGATGTATTTTACTTTTTTGGCTGTTCAGCTATGTTTCATTCACAGTTTTGGATTTTAGCCTATTGGACAGCTGAAGTGTCCAACGTATTATATATTGTGTCATGATAGTTTATGTATCAATTTTAAAACACATTTTGAGTTTCATTTCAGCATCTTCCTATTTTTTCGTGGAAAATAATACATAATTAAAGAGACAAATACAAGGTAGAAGGGGTTCACTTATGTTTCTGGTATCCTAGTTTATGTAGAATATATCTTACTCCATATTTATCCAACTGGAATGAACAGGACTTTACAGAAGTAGTTACTTGATAAAAGCAGTAGTATCCAAGGCCTCTGTTAACATACCAATTGCTCATGAGCACAAGCAGGTATTCACTACCCTATCACGGCAAGTTATACAGACACGATGTCTGCATTTATTTCATGGGTGTAGTATGACATGTATCACAGTGCCTAGTGAAGGCCACCCCAGCAGAATCTCTGTTAGTACCAGGAGCCAGGCAGGCTCACAGATGTGCCTGGTGTTCCACCCATGGAATTAGTAATTAGTAAATACAAAACCCTTCTGTGATCGTGTCACTTGCACCCCTTGTGAAGGAAGGAATGACTTTGACACCTGATCCAATGTCAGTGGAAATCACTGCCTGCTTTCTGCAAAGAAGTCTGTGATGGCTCACAGAAAATTGTGGTTAGTTGATTCTGAGTGGATTTCCAAACAGCTCCCAGTTTTGGTGCATATTGAAGGAAAATCACTGGTCACTAAACAAGCTTGAATTGCATTCATGTATTACCCACTAATTTGTAATACCCCCCTTAAGTACATACGCACAGATGGGATGAGGGCATGTCAATTGTTTTTATTTTTGTAGAACATGTAAGGTATTTTTGAAAGCAGAGAAGTGTATTTTTTTTTTTTTCTATGAAATCTTGTCAGCTTAGCTCTGACCTACAGCCCCATCCTTAACCCTGTGGCCTCTGCCTTTTGAAATAAGATGTTACTAAGTATCCAGACTCTGCTGGAGTAAGAGAGTTAGGAGGGAAGTCAGGAGGCAGGTAGTTGCTGAATTCTGAGTGCCATGAAAGATATCCTGGAGTTGCTGAAGTGGCTGTTTATGCATAATCACATTTTAAAAATAAGCACCACAATTATGCAAATCCTTGAACTTTGATAGACTACAAACAACTAGTAACCTATCTGAATTCAAATACTGTCATAATTCACTAGTACTGAGAAGTAACCATGGAGTGTAACACAAATACTCTTCTCCTTTAATGATGATGTGATCTGCCAAGCTGGGGATGATGCTGTTGTAAACAGCTGTTTGCATGGCATCTTTGTGCTCCCATTGCTCAAGTTTGGCCTAAGTACAAAAACTCATACCCCCTACAAGTAAAGGATGTATAAACAGCAAAACATATATGTAATGCATGTACTGTGTGAGTGAGTTGGTATGTGTGCAGGACAAGAGGAGGAGGGTTGATGCTGGTCAGGGATTTGGTTGTGACTCCACACAGGATGTGGGGAGCACAGGATGGACGCCCTGTGCCTTGCACCAGTCTGTCCATAGCCCCGAGTCAGGCACCTCCAAAGCATGCCTACTTCCCACAGCAACTCTCCATTTGTGTTAGGAGAGGGAGAAGTTACTTACACTGGGAGAGGTTGCATGGTGCTGCAAGGGCTTTCATTTCAGAGGAAGCATGTACCCTTTGCTTCCATGCAGTGTCTCCTGGAAAGCCAGGCTCAGCCTGTCACCAGTGTTGTGGGGTCCTTAGGGAGAAGCTGTCCGCAAAGTTGTCGGTGGTGTTTTCGGAAGTGTACACTGTATGGGTGAATATAAATAATTTTTTTCTTTCTGTAATCTACAATGTGATTCTGTTCCATTGCTGTCATTGTTTCCTAATGGCATTATAAATCCTTTTTTTAATGAAGAGACAGTTTGAAAGAAAAAGTCATTAGATATAATAAATCAAAAAGTTAAATGGTCTTTTTCAAACTTCTGCCACTTTTCTTTTGCAATTCTTTAGATGACAGCATCACCATCCACTTCTGCATCAAATTCTGAATTCACAAAGCTCAGATCAATTCACAAGTCAGTGCAGCTATTGATATATTCACAGCTACAGGTTGGGCAGAGAAAAGATTGAGAGCAGCCCTCCGGAGAATGACTTGGGGGCGTTGGTTGATGAGAAGCTGA
>NW_009912195.1:0-37603 GCF_000696875.1 Nestor notabilis
TGGTTAAACTTCATGAGGTTGGCATCAGCCATGAAGAAGATTTAACATGCCCCAAGCATTTTTAGGAAGGACAAGAGAGGAGTTCCTTTTGTGATTAGTACCTGCTTCAAAAGGAAGATGGACGGGTAAATGAACACAAAGAAGGGATTAACCAGTGAGGTTCCAAAGGGACCTGTGCTTTAAAACCTGTTCACAAGTAGTAAGTGAAACAGTATTGAACAGTGAGATGACAGTGTTTTCCAGTGATTCACAATTATTCAAGAAACCAAAACCAAGACTGTTGGCACAATATAGGAAAAAAAAAAAAAAAGGAAAAAAACCACAATAAAGATTAAGTGATAAAATAGCAGCTAAAATGCAACGTCCACGTATGTCCCTGAGAGGAAAACAAAACATCTCTACCTGTGCAATACAGTAGGCTCTAAATTAGTTTGTATCAGTCAGCAGAGATACTTTGGAGTTACTATGGACAGTTTTTTGAAATTGTTCTCTCAGTGCTTGGACAGGCAGTTAGGAGTGATAAGGAAATAAGAGAATGAAAAAGCAAACATAAAACAATGTTACTGTATAAATCCTCAGGAATCATGTTCTTGCCTTTAATAAAATACAAAATTCTGCTTACAGCCCCTCAAATTGTGGTAGCATCTTAAGCATCAGAAAAACATATGAAAAAAAAAAGGAAAAAGTGATTAAAAAACCAAACAAAACCACACCAAAAAAGACCCACCAAAGAGGGTTGAGACACAAAGATTGAGTGCCTTCCAAGACAGATCAAGTACTCTGGGACTGCCTGGAAAAAAGATGACAAAGGGGAGGCAGAATACAGGTATCAAAAATCATGTCTGACATGGGAAAGGTGAATAGGGAACAATTACTCATTATTTATGAAAGCTAGGATGAATCTAATACTTTTTTTTTTTCAGATGGAAATGTAAAACAAACGAAGTACTATTTAAAGAACATCTGCTTAATTTGGGTAATTCATTGTTGTGAGATATTTTAGATGTCAAAAATGCTAAGGGCTCAAAGAAGTAACTAGACAAATTATCGGAAGATAGGCCGCTTTGCAAAGAGATGGACAGAGCCTCCAATTTTGTCCTTAGATTGTCAGAGATTGAGATGGTAAATAGGAGGGAAAATGAAGCTGTAACTGCTCTGTCCTTGTACTTCTACTATAGGCAACTGCAGGGTGCCAGGTTATCTGGACATTTGGTGTGACTCAATTCAGTCTTTCTTATATTAGGCTGCAGCAGAAAGATGCCTGTTTCAGACTTTTTGCTGCCTGACATATCTTGTGGGTATTGAGAAATACTGATAAAGCATCTTAATGAATGAAACATCTAATGAACATTTTTAGAACATTAAAAGGGATTTGATTGATATTTCAAGATGAAAACCATAGTGATCTTATTTTAAGTAAACCAGTTGCATAGATACAAAGCCAAAAATGACCATTTAGTTAGACCTCCACTTTGACTAAGCCCAAAGAACCTCACCCAGTAATTTCTGCAGCAAGCCTTCAACTTTGGTTTGAGCTGTGTTGCATGTTTTAAAATAGTTTTTGCCTTTTCTAGATCCATCATTAAGTAACCCAGTGCTAAGAACTGCTACCGCAGCCTCCTGGCTTTGCAACTTCTCAGAAAATGTCTGGATAATCTGAGAGGACAGAAAGAAACATGCAAAATGCAAGAGAGTACCAGTGGGCTCAGTTTGTAAGGATCTAGTTCAATTCTGCTATTGATTTCTTTCTATAGTGACAGAAATATGTTCCAATTATTATTTTGAAGTGGGCAGCTCAGGCATGCAGATTCCAGCTGTACAAGCTTTAATGCTTTTTCCCTAACTTTGTAGTGACCTGTATCCGGCTGAATTGTAGGTACCTTTCAGGAAGTAGACAGTTTTCTTTCAAAGCTCAAAGTGAGACAGCAGTGATTCTAATAAGGATGCCATATGTGTACAGGTTGCTCTTTTGTACTCAATCATATTTACATTTCTGTTGCTAAGATGTCCACTTCTGAGTGAAGACCACTGGCATTTTATACTCTGAGGTGACAGGCAGCCTGTATAGATAAGCAGTACACATTCCATCTCTGTAAAGAAGTTGCTTTTGTTAGTTTTGTTTCCTTGATCTGCAAGGCAAGCACTGGAATGAGCTCAGGCTTTCAGATGGGCAGTTTTCATATTTCATGTCCTTTTCAAGCAAAACATTGGGAAACGTTTTGAAAAACACACATACAGAAGAAGGGAGGAGAAAACGGCTGTCCTGTCATCCCTTCCCATTTTGTTGCTGTGGATTTAAAAAAAACACCGTAGTGTTTGGTTACTTCGGCCTTTCACAGGCTTCTTTACATAAGTTTGCACAGAACTATTCACTCATCTGAAACACAGAGGAGACCATATGTCACCATTCACTGCTCCACAGTTTCACAGCTGAGGTTTTGAGGTCAATATTGTCTGCCAACAGCAAGCACCAGCGAAAGGCTTTTCACCGGCTGGTGAGCCACAGCCAGAAATGCAACTACAGTCCTAAAAACATCTTTCTTCATTGCAGTGTAACAATGACATGTTTCAAAAGTAAATGTTCTTCACGAGTATCTCTAAAGAGAAAAGTGAAAGAGTGCTTGACTGTCATGGTTTGCTTTTACCTTCCATTAACCATCTACTTGAGTGCACAGTACAGAAAACTGCCAAATTTGACCTTTCAGAAGAAAAAGACAAAAGGCGGCACTGCAACAATTCAGCTAAAATAAACATATGTGCAAACTACTTCCTGGTACACCCACATTCTGGCCTCCCTGCAAAGTAATTAAAATTGTCAAGAGAGATTTTTGACTGGACAAGTTCTTCCAGGAACTGTACAACTTGTTCTGAATTCTTGATTCATACAACATTCACTTTCTGGCTTCCTGAAGTAGTTCCAAAGTTTATTTTATAAATAGCAAAAATTTATTAGAAGGCTTGGGCTGATCATCTAGAAATTAGCCAGATTAATTATAATAAAAAGCATCAACATTTACACAAAATTAATTTCACTGCATTTTCTAACAGGATAAAAATATTTTCAGATCAAGACTGCAAAAAGGTTGTACTTAAAAATATACATACTAAAAATAATATGGATAGAATGTACCAGATGACATTTTCTGAAACTATCAGTAAACACAAGGGGACCAATGGAAGTTTTCAAACAGTTTGACTGCTGTTGATGTTGATAGGCGCTGAAAAGATGCTTTCACAGATACAATATTGGCTTCTGGGTTAACAGGGATGCAGAAGAACAGAGAAGCCAATAAAAGGTGAGTTGTCAGTCCCATGGACTGTAGTCTGCACTGAAAATAATAAAGCATAGTATTGGATTTACACTGCTATTCTACTTGCACCTATCTTACTCAACCGCAAAGGGACCACACACAGAGGACAGGATGGCTCAGTGCTTCATTCCCTTGGTGCCACCACCACCGAGGCTACCAATTAGCTGCAGATTTAATGTGGCTTTTATCTGATCTATAGCAAGTCTGTAATGTTTCCCACAGTTCATGAAACTCGCTTATTGTCTAAGAATCTTAGCTTTCAGGTACTGCTGTTAAAAGCAGCTATAGTACTGATGGTAAGAGTGAGTAATCAAGCATTTTGCAAGATAATGATGATCTTTCCAGTCATAATAGTTCTGGGGAGTTTGAAATATGAAAGTCAAAAAAGACAGAGAAAAACTCAGAATGCAAATTAAAATGCAACTATATTTTCTATTTCACAGTCTTGGAAACAAACTCTTTTTTGAATGCTTGGCTTTACCAATACTGTTGCTACTGATACTCCCAAGTCGCCTTTAGGACAGCAGAAAGTGTGCATAAAATAGTTCCTCTCCACTTAAAAAGATACAAATCTGGAGCTTGCGCTCTCCAGCACCAGGCTCTGTCACTTGCTGGACCCCTGCGAGAGAGGTTTTGAGGGATAGCTGCTGCCCTTTCTTAAGTTTTCAGAAATCAGGATAATTATCCTGATTCCACTGGGCTTTTGTTCTGGGATCACTTCACTGGATGGGACCCCCAGCAGTTTAAAGGAACAGGAAAACATCAAGTAATGAGGGGTTGGAGGGAGATTAGGGTAGAGCTAACGAGCACTTCAGATGACCTCGGCAGTCTCACTGCTGGCAGGCAGCACGATCAGCTGTAGTCTTTGCACCAAGACAGGAAAATGAGAATCCCCCCACTTTACACTTTCCAGATGGCTAATGGGGATAAAGGAGTAAACAGATCTGAGCACCTATCTTGCTTAGAAGATTTAGCAAGTACAAATACAGAATGGGTAACCCCCAAGTCTCCTGCTACGTATTGGTTATTTGCCACCAGGCTAACGCAGATGCCTCTGTAATTGCTTGCTACATATAGTGGCAACATACAGAGTCCTCATGAATTGCAAAGAAATTGTATCTCAGATCATTATTTTGGATTAATCACAGTGTTCTCCAGACGTACCCTTAATGAGGGGCATGCTTACCTTCTACTTTGTATTCCTGCCCAAGGCAGCACATTTTCATGCCATATCACGAGGAACTGGCTCTGCAACCCCATCATTAATTTCATAGCTGTCTCCCTCCTCTAACAGTGGTGCTTCTGGAGGACTCTCCACTATGAACTGTGTGCCTGGAGGCAGATCCTTGTGTACAGATTTGTGCTGTTTTGTTCACCTCCCCATAAAATACTAATGCCATTATGCACATGAAAAAGTACCAATAAAGTCTTAAGAAAATAATTACAAAACAAGCCTTCTATTTTTTACTCTTGAGTTTATGGTTATGAACTAAGCTTTCCTCTCTTTTGCCACAGATATTCCACTCTAATTTGTTTATAAACAGGATATAATAATGAGTTTCAGTAAAAAAAAAAGAAAAATGTAAGGTTTTTTTGCTGTTGTTAAATACACAGTAGACCCCATTTTCCAGCATCTGCTGAGATTTTATATGTGTCAAAGGCTAAACCCTATAATTCCAGATTAAATCTGCAGAAAAGCAGCAGGAACAATTCCCACTTTGCTTGTTCATTTACAACTTCCCCGAGCTCCACGAGGTCCGGCTGCGCTGCGGGTCCAGGAGTCGTCCTGAGCCAAGTCCTCTGTGAGCCAGATGCGGCTGCGGTGTTTCCAGGGCAGCCAGCTGCTGCAGTAACACCGACACGACTTAGCTTGTGCAGGGGCTAAGGCAGGACAGAACCTGGGGAACAGGAGCTCTGGCTCTGTAGTTAGACTGGAGACAGCATTAGCATGAATGGAAGAAACACAAAACTGACTGTGAGCAGGACAGAAACGTTGTTGCCGGAGTGAGAGCAAATTAAGTATGTAAGTTCCTAAAGGACACTTTGCCCTCACAGCAATTGCATACCTCAGGCACAGAGACCTCCCTGAGCTGAATTTAAGGCAGTGATACCATCCTGCTCTGCCAGGATCACAAGCCCTGCATTATATCCAGTTAACTGCAGTCGTGTCAGACTAATCCTTGAAGTGTTTTGCTGAATGACTGGGGGAAATGAGTATTCTCACTCCCCAACAACTCACATTTCACTCCTGCCATGTGCAAGGGTTAATGGCTCATTTCTGCTTTGTGAGGTTTTTTTCTGTTATTTACCCTTTCTCCACTAGATGCTACACTGAGACCATCAAACATTTATTGAGTCAAATAACATAAATTTGAAGACTCAGTGTGGAATGGAGTGTTTAAAACAACACAGTGACAGCACCACTGTTATGTTTCTGTGTTGTGTGAAGATGAGAGTAATGCATCTGACATCAGAGTAGCTGCACTGACTGTATCAGAGCTTCTTGGTGTTGCGTGGAAGATGGACAAAGCAAGTCTCTGTGTCCTGGCATTGCTGCACATGTGCAATTGTATGGGGTAATTACCTAAATGCGTGAAATGGTTTACCAAGAGAGTGCCACAAAATCTAAAAATTAACTGAACAATATATGTCAATACAGTGAACTAGTCCTTTTTTTCTTTTGCATCTTAGAAATCCAAAATTGCATACTTAGCTGGAAAAAAAATATGGTAGATGATGTTTTTAATGAAGCTTATGCTTTAGATAATATCACAGATAAGTATTATTCTTCCTGATATTATGCAAGCCTTTGACCCAGGCAGCTATTCGGTATGGCTCCCACAGAGCCTGCCAGCCTGGTTTTTAACTTGTGTTGGAATTGTGCAATACCTTCTAGTAAACAACCTGAGATCCTCTTACCTTTCAGTGACAGCGGGCCCAACCGAGCACTTCTGCACAGCCTTTCTCATGTGACAAGTTTATTGGATAAATGTGTTGCAGCCTCTCTTGGACAAAGTGAAGTGAAGGTCAGAAGCTGTTCTAGCGAAGTAAGGTCTTCAGGGCTGTACCTCTGTCAGGTCTTTGGCTAGTCCATGTTCCTAGAGGTCTGCTTATTATGTGTAACTTGCCATTTGTCACACTATTCGGAAATGCACAGTGTGTTATAGCTCAATTGGTAGCACTCTTGTTGTTTTAGGAAGGGGGCAGATATAATCTGGGAAAACTTCAGTGTGACCTGGTTAAGGTACAGAATCAGAAACATGCTTCCTTTAAGCAAAAAATCAAAACATGGCTTCAAAACAGTGCTGTGTTGGCCTGTATTGCTGTAACATGCTCTGATTTGCTTATCTGGACTTTATCTGGGAAAAGAGCTGGAATAGAAAATGATAGTTTGTTGAAGTTGAATACGGCCTTACAGGAGCAAAAATTTAATGTTCATGAACCCAATCTGCTGCTGGTTTAATAAGCTTTAAAATGTATGTGACATACATCAGCTGAGGATGTAGGCCAGATGCTCAGCAAGCTGTCATTGAACCCTGGCCTCCTTATTGACCATTCAGAAGCTCATCTTCAGATTAGTATAGAGAAAGGTGGATTAAAAGAGTGGGGAATCTCCTTTTTTTTCCCTTTCATCTAGTATTTATGGTAACACTTAAATCAGTTTAGCCAGTGGCAAGACGCAGCATTATTCTAAGCTATGGACTGGTTACAGTGTTTCAGGCCAGAGATTTCATTTTGGCAGAATTTCATGTAATACTTTGCAATAAGGAATAGGAGACTTTACCAAGGTCAGGAGTAAAAGCAGCAGATTCTGAACTAGTAGCTGTTAGATTTACAAGGAAGAACCCTAAATATTTTATGGTTGGTTACACTGAGAAGCTAGTATTAAAAATAAACACTTGTCCTCTAGTACTTAACTTATTTACCAGTTTTTCCATCCGAAGAGCTAAAAGCAGGAGCAAAGCCCTGCCACAAAGTAGGTCATAATTCTCTGAAAAATCAAATAAAAGGTCATGACCTAAGTGAAATGGAGTTTGCTTCATAACGGTTCTGGGAAAGAAGGGTGGTGGTTGTGATTCGGCATGCCGAATGGAATCGTGAATGGGAATTCTGCAGAGCTTCTTGTCTCTCGAGGGTGGGTTCACCTCCAGTTCAGGTCAGCGTTGATTGAAAACCATTATTCTGCACAGTCTGTTCAGTGCCCAGCAACTGCTTCTGGGGATCGAAGCAGCAGCCACATCACATAAAACGACTGCTACAACTGAAATTAATCTCTAATCTTTCTGGTAGCAGAGGGGTCAGGCTGAGAAGTAACCATAAAGATGAGAATACCTCCCAGCAAAGCTGGAGGTGTACTGGGGGCACAGACCATGGGGAAGGGCAAAGGTGCCAGGGCAGCAGGTGGTGTGCAGGTCTGCTTTCCAAAATACGTCTTCAGCGGTCAGGCAGAGGACTTCACTTTTCTGGATGCTGGTGGAGCAGCGCCATTTGCAAGTACAAGAACTGCTGTCATGTCTGCCCTGTGAGACATGATTCATGGAAGCAAGCAGCCCAGAGAGAACCCATTATTGCAAGAGATAGCAAACGGCACAGAGCCAGCTGCCTGTTCCAGGGCCCTGCCTGCAAGAGTGCCTCAGTAAAGCTGTGGCAACTAAGCAGGACCACACAGGTGACTCCCATGGAGCCAGACTGATGGAGAAACATGATGCTCCCTAACAGAGCAGGAGTGCAATCCAGTTGACTTACAGAATTAATTCTGTGGCAAGGGGGGGATGGGAGGAATACAAGTTCGATGGAATACTGTAAAAGTTAAAATTAGTTGAGGGTGCAGATAAATATTACTCTTTATCTGCATATACTAGGAAACAAAACAAAAACATTCCCATGTTCCTATTCCTATTTCACTTGCTAAGAAAAAACAGGGAGGAAGCATTTAGTTGTCATAGGTCCCTGGGTTGGAGCTTATTCTTGCTATCTGTAAGGAAAAACCCCAAACATTATGTGGATCTTTTTGTCTCAGTATACCGTACACGAAACACCAGCAAAACCAGTAAGTGTTGCAGTTTTCAATATTAGAAAATTTGCTTAAAAAGCAATAGCAATTGGAATTACTGAAAGCAAGAAAAGAGTTTTTTTTTGGCAGCCAATTCCTTGACCACATTTTATATTCCTATGATACTGAATCTCACTGCCCCAAATTATGCAGAATAATGCACTGCTGATGCTGAAGAAATTTTACTTACCTTCAAATCACAGTTGTTGAATGTCTAACTGTTATTTTATAGCAAAACTAATCCTGGGAAGGTCTGGATAAGCGACATCATTTCCAGGTAATACAGGGAAAATATATACTCACATAAAGCCTGACCCTGTGATCTAAAATCTCAACAGGTTTTCACCTTTCTATGTAGCGCATGAGAAAAACGCTTCACTGCTTTTGCAGTGTGCTGGTTTTGGCTGGGATAGAGTTAATTTTCTCTGGTATGGGGCTATATTTTGTATTTGTGCTGGAAACAGTGTAGATAATTCAGGGATGTTTTTGTTATTACTGAGTAGTGCCTACACAGCCTCAAGGCCTTTTCTGCCTCTCACATCACCCACCAGCGAGTAGGCTGGGAGTGAACAAGGAGTTGGGAGGTGACACAGCTGGGACAGCTGACCCCCACTCACCCAAGGGATATCCCAGACCATGTAGCATCATGCTCAACAAGAAGACCTAGGGGCAAGATTGACTGGGGGGCTGCTGCTCAGGGACTGCCTGCACACTGGTGGTGAGCAACTGTTTCCATTTGCACCACTTGTCTGTCTTGGGTTTTATTTCTCTTGCTTTATTATCTTCCTTTTCATTGCAATTATTATTTCAATAATTAAACTGTTCTTATCTCAACCTATGAGTTTTCTCACTTTCCCCTTCGAATTCAGTTCTCCCCAGCCTGCTGAGGGGGGCTGAGCAAGTGGCTGTGTAGTTCTTCATTGCCAGCTGGGGTTAAACAACGACATGCAACAGTTCATCTCATTATCTCCTCTCAATCCCTGAATCCTCCCCTCATTCTCCCCCAGTTCCGCTCTATCTTTTGCTTACCGTCTTCTTGCCTTCATGCTTGTAACCTCTTAAGCTCGCATCAGTTTTTCCAGACAGAGCAGATGTAGGACTGGTACAGATCATTATTTCTGGATTCATCCAAACACAACATTGATCCTCATGCACACCCCTTCACACACACCCCCGCCTCCTCTTACCACCCCTCCAACCGCTGCATCTGCCACTGTCTCCCTGGCTGTTGTTTAATTTTGTTCCCTCCCAAAATTTCCACCTTCTGAAAGGTGGAGGTTCCAGTGTGCCATTTCTGACTCCTTTTGCTGTCCTTTCTTGTGGCCCTGAGGATCCTAGTAAGGCACCTCACCCACATTTTAGGGAACATAAAGAAGCTCTGAAGGTGGGGCAGAAAGGGAAGTAAGACTTGGCACAGAATGGTTGTGCCTCACAGAGCAACCATTTTACCAATTGCATTTGAAAAGAAAATTTTCTGGCAGGTGGACCAAGAGGGTACCACAGCACTTTTATCTTGCAGATTTGGAATATGTTCTTACATAAAACTGGGAACTGTGGGAAGTTTAAAAACAGAAGGGCTCTTTTTCATGTCTGCCTTGGATCACAGGCTTAATTAGAAGACAAGACTACTTCACCCAACCCTGAGCAAAGGAGGTCATTCCCAAATGCTGACTCTCTCTGCAGCACTGGGGTGTGTTGGCATACGTGCACTGGCAGCTCCTGTTCTTGGGGGATGAATTACTCATTTGATTTCTGCCCACTTTGCAAAACCTGGACTCCATTCCCTGCATCATTCAGGGCATTATGGCAGGTACAATCTTGCAGATGGGATGTGCTGCCATCTCCCCTCTCCCTGTCTAGTTCTTGGCTGTCAAGAGTGATCATTCTTACACCACTGAAATATGCAGCAGGAGGGCATGGTGCAGGTTTTGGGGATGCTAGAGGGCAGGCACTGAGGCAGCTCTAGCAAATGACAGATTTTCATATACACCCGCTGAAGCGCTATTAATGCTTCACACATGGAATTTGATACAGTAATGGAAAATCAATGCTAGGATCACACCTTCACCACACGTGCAATAGCTTGTCACACACATCAGTAATTACACTTCTTGGCTTTTTACCCAAGGCTTACAATGTTTCTCATGAAGCTTTTTGTCACTGTGTATTAGTGATTTGCAAAAGCTCAGCCACAAATAAAAAGGGAAATATAGATTATTTTGTTGGAGGTGGTTCTTAATACAGTGCTCAACTAAAGGCAGCACGAGTGCAGTAATCTGATTTGTATGAGGCAAGCTTACCAACTACACTGTGTAAAATTCTCTAGACAGATGGTCAGATTGACTGGTCCCTGTGGTCTCCTCTGGGCCAAAATCCACCAATCCTGGAACACGCTCCCCGGGCAGAGATGCCCAGAACCCACCTGAAGACTTAAAACCTTTGATTTTTAACTTCACATCCTTCCTTCAGAGCAGGACACACCAGCCCAGCTCTGGGCTATCAGCTCCGACGTGCCGGCAGTACTGCCAAGGGGCTGTACATCTCAGAGAAGCCCAGGGCTCTGCCCTGCCAAACTAAGTGAAGAGGTTTGGCTAAATGTGCCTCAAATCTATTAACTTAATTTGACAACTGAAGGTCGGTTTTGATAATATTTATAACGTACCATGTATCTGGTAAAAGTAATGAAGTCTTAGCTAATGCATCATTTAATGTTGTTAAATTTTTGATGAAACTGCCAGGCTTGGGTTTTGTTATTGTTGTTTGTTTTTAACAGCCTGAACAGCTTGGGTTTGCTTGAATGAAATAAAGAATTAGATCCTGCAAGGGTAAAGTTTAAACGTATTTTCTGAAGCTGAAAAATGGCATCAAGTTAGGTCTTTTCAGTACAAACTAATCCAGGTAATTATTGCATTAATATGCTCTCAAGAGAAAATATAAGTGGAAAATATATATTTAAAATACTACTCAGACATTCAGCAAAATAGATGCATTTGTGCTTTTACATCATGTAGCTTACAGATGTTACATTTGAAGTGACTAACTTAAACCATTACTTACTGTAGTGTTAGTAGTAAAACAGCACGCAGAACTGTGACTTGGTCTACGTAACCTCATGTCAGAGGGTTAAATCTGCTGGGATCCATGAGCTACCCCATACCTTGGTCTGAAGGCACTCTGTCCTTCCACCTCAGCATGGAGGCTGCAGTTTTTTATTCTGAGAGTTGCCAATAGCACCTCATTTTCTCCTACAGTGTGGGCAAAGACAAAGCACTTCTGTTCCTCAGAGGAAGCCAGGCACTTAGAAGCAAAACTTTCCAGAGTGAAGCCTGCTGAGGGATGGGAGGCAGCATGGGGAGCCAGAATACATCAGCTGTAGGCCACATATCAAAGATATCAAGAAAATGGGGAAGTAGAGAGGATTCTGTCTGTTTGAAACTCTTGGTCCTTAATGGAGATGCTAAGATTTGATACAGCAGACTAATGAGTTTCTAAAAACACAGAGTACTCACATAGACAAAATCAGGTATAATGCAGGAAAGAAAGAAACACCTAAGAAGGCATCTCTCAGTGTTTAAAGGTAACTCTCTCATTTAGAACAGCACTTTAACATTAGCTCACAAAAAACTAAGGAAAAATAAATAAATAGAAAGGCAGATCAAATCTGGAAAAGCAATAAAGAAGGTTTCAAAATGAGAGAGTAATGCTTCTAGCAATGAGATGTGAATATAAGCTGAAGAATGAAGTTGTGCTGTTTCTGCAGGTTGCAACTTCTGTCCCAGAGGAGGAGGAGGAAAGTAGATTTGCTTCAGCCTTCAGAGTCCTGTGTGATCCCAAGGGAGGTTGGCTGCCCATGACCCCTGGCTGACATGCACTGTCAGCACATGGTGGATCAGAATCCTGCTCACATTATTTCCTAGTCAAAAGTCCTTTATTCTTCCTATCAGAAAAAGTGGGTCCTGGAGTAGTACACCAGCCCTCCATAAAATGTCTGCACTGAGGAATGCACAGATGCTGTTTTTCAGAACTGTCTGCAGATAAAAAATGTAGGCTCAAAATCTATTCTTACAGGATATGCACTAACTGGATTCATGGCTGATCATTCACATTTACCACTGTCTTCTGGAGGGATGCTGTTTAACAAGCTCACCGGATGGCATGGCTAATTTGTAAATCAGTATTTCAGCTTTGTCACTTACAGCATGCAGCATCTTTTTATGCACCAGCAACATCTTTAATTTACATACTTGACATCATCAAGCTGTTCAGGTGTGACCATGTTATAAAACCTACATGATTCTAGTTCAGCTTTGTGTAAACATTATTTATTTATTTGCTCTACCAGACTAATTCAGCACACAATAAAAGCAGGCAGAAAAGGCACATCAGTTTCCTCTAGCTGAAAGATCTGTTGCAAGATCATAATCTTGTTGCTGCAAAGACAGTATAGGCTCTAAGCCCACATTTTATGTCTAAACATATCTGCTTCTTGAAGTCTCTTCCAGAGATTTCCAATGCCAGATTATGCTACAATTGGACATATGGAATGGCACCATCTGGGACAATGAAGGTATGCAAGCTTTGTATAAAACAAAGGTGCTTGAAAAAACACAGCAGTTAGTGTTGATGTTTCTTTTCCAAGAAAACCAACGTGTATAGTTTTCTGCATGTTGCACCCAAATTACAACCAAAGCCTCAAACCAAACTCAAGCAATGCAACACTAGAGCAAATAGGATGATGAAATAATTTTACATGTGTACCAATACGGGACATCAGGGTGATCAATTCACATGCCCAATTCTGAAATAAGACTCCTGTGCAACTAGTTGGTTTTGTCGCAATCTTGTGCACCATCTAAAGATGTCTCCACCTGTGCTGCCAGCCAGCTGCAATAGGCTGTTACACAACTCAACACATGTCCCAGTTAGGCCTCAAAACTGGTTCTATCCAGCTCTTAAGATTGCATTTCTTTTGAGATCAGTAATTTACTACTTGCAATTTGTGCATAAGGCTTCTGGTAATGTCCTATGCCTGTATCTTCAAGGCCCTGCTGTCATCAGGTTCTTGTGCTCTTGGTGGCCTGTGCTATAATCCCCTGCTTCTCTTTAGAAGACTTCAAGGCTTCCTGATAAAATAATTAATGTTTCATTAGCACAATCTAGTTACATGTAGAGCCCTGTTCCAGGGTCACTGGCTAGTTCAAGGAACAGAAATAATGGTCTGTTAGGATGTGTATAAACAGAGAGAGTGATATAAATAGATAAAATGTTTTCTTAATGGCCTGTTATTAATATCTGTTGGTAATGGCAATATTATTGCTGTGTTATCAAAACTGCTTTACAACATATGCAAAGTTTTAACCAGACATATGGGTTGATACAGTCTAGAGAGCTCTTTGAAGTCAAAGGGTGAAGACTTGAACCAGCTTAACTTTAAATCCTCTCAGAAACATACATTATATGGAATTGAACAACTCCAGTTTGCTTTAAAATGATGAGCTTTTTGGGTCAGTGCAAGAAGCTAAATCTAAAGAAAATGTTATTACTGCTTCACATTCTGTTTTTCTCTCTTCAAGACATGCCTTATACTCCACGCCAGTCCCAAACAGCCTCCCTGTGACTAACGCTGCCACAGCCTGGTTTACGCACCCACTTAGTATCTGCAACTCATTATCATATTTAAACTTCTGGGTGGCTCAGTTCCTCTGAAAAATTGGACCTAATAGCATTCTACACAGAAAAGGATCTAAGTACCTATTAACCTGTAGCAATTTACCATAGCATTTATAAAGATATGAATAATGTGCACAGTCACGCACACGTTACTAATGCAGACTGAATTATTCATTGCAAATCTGGGCAATATTTTTATCAAATACTTATTATGGATCTTTTCCTTATTCAGTACCTCAATATATGTTTGAATAATACTGTGCAAATAATATTTCATGCAGATGTTGCACTGAAATATTGGCACTTTCCTCCATTGAATAATTATTTCCAAATCAGTTTCTGTAGAATAAACAACTGTTATTTATTCCCTGAGAATGATTCTGCCTCGGCTAACAAACAGACACAGTGTTAGCCCCAAAGTACTTGTAATCTTAGCTTCAGACATGCAAGCTCGTGCACACAAGTGGATTTCTATGCTACCACAATATTTCCAGGATCAAAATGGAGAGAAAAGAAACATAGGAAGAAAAATGAGTCAAAAGTTAGAAATATGAAATCACTGGTTATATATTGGTTGATACATCCTTATTCCATTGACTGTCATTCTTTATGTTGGTTTTGATCTTTTTTTGCCCTTTTCTTCTTTTAATGCCTGCATACACTCAGTTTTTCATTATTGTCTTGTCTATGTGTTTAACTGACTTACTTATACTTGCTTGCAATTAGTCCCGAGTCTCTGATCAAATGCTATGCTTGCAGGACTGTAAATGCACAAACTCTACAAGTAATTCTCCAGCCATGCGAATATTCTCCAATACACGACTCCAAGGCATGCAGATGCTGCTTCTGTCTTCCTTTCATTTTCAAATATCAGTGCAGTCACCCTGAACAAAATTCACCTTTACCATGAACGGCCAAAATAGGACAGTCCTGGCACTTTGTGGTGCAAAATGTTATGCTTCATAAGTTTAAGGGAAAGTATTTCCTTTTCTAAGTTACAAGCTAGATGTGCACACTGTGAAATAAAATGTGGCTAGTGATTCCCAGCTCCTCGAGGCACATGCTGGCTTGTGTCCATAACAATCAGGGCTCTCTCCCTCTTAGAAAGGTCATGCCCACATTGCATGATGGCTCTTCTTGTAGGGAGGCATCATTATTCCTATTATTAACATTATTATTATTACTAGTACTACTACAATGATGACAATGACAAGGAGCTGGCTCTTTTTCAATTCAGTGTGTGAAGTAACGTGATGGCTGTGCTGCAGCTTTCCAGAGCGAGGCTTTTACAGGCTGGTCATGCTGTTGGCCTGGTGTGTGGTGTGCAGGGATGTGGGGGCTCTGAGGGTGGCACTGGATGGCCAGCTAAGGTGACAGGAGCCACATATGCCTCTCAGAGAAGATCCTTCAGGAAACAAACTGGTGTGTTGTGAGACCTTTTTGCAACACATCCAAAGCAACACATGAGAAGGTGGCAGAGTTGGGAGAGGTACTTGAAAAGCATACTCTTGAGCCAGTCTAAAATACTGGTGCAGATGCACCCTACAATGCTATGCACAGATGTTACCTTCCTGCAGCAGATCAAGCTCCCCTCTGCTACAATGAATTGCTATTTAAAGAAGAGCTTCCATTTGAAAATTTGCCTTACCACTTCCTTGCAGTAATGAGGCTTCAGCAAACCATTTTCTAGCATTCAATATACCTGCTTCTACACAACAGTACTTAGCTTTGCACTTGTGTTTGCTAATCACTGAAGCAAAAGAAAATAAACACACTGAATACATGCAAACATTGTTTAAAAATTAATGCAGACTACAACCTGTTAAGTACGTCTCTCTTGTCCTCAAAATAAATAAAAATCTCAGAAAGCAAAGTCATAAAACAGAGGCTCTGTCTACTTTGCCAACTACTTAAAGTCTCTCTGTCTAGGTCTCTGAACAGAAACAAAGTCAGATATTTATGACTTTGTTGTTTTTATAAATAGAAAAATCTAATTTGTAACTACTCTTAAAAGAAAATCTTGGTGCATTGGGAAGGAAAAGGTAACAGCAGCAGAGGTCCTGGCCTGATGTGATTCCCAGGCAATGCTGTGGCAGAGATAGAGGATCAGGATATGATACTGTGGCCCAGTAACAGTCAAGGTAAATGGTAGTTATCCACTTCTAGTTTGGGCAATTTTGCATTCACCTACTTCATGTTTTAGAAGAATAACCACAAAGATCTTTTAACATTTTTATTTACTGCCACTCTTCTGCTATTGCCTTACTCATGAAGGCTGTCATGCAGTAGGACCACATGGCTTCAAGACCAGAAACAGATTTGCTGAATCCTGGCTTTATTATTTTAATTCTTACCTTGATAATGAAACACCAAATGAGAACAGAATTCAGCCTAAGAGATGAGATGTCAGAATAATTTTATATCTTGTCACTAGGTAATGATTCTAATGGTATCTCTTACTTAGCTGCCTTCGCTAATGACTTTATGGTGAGAGCATGTTTCAGCAATTGTGAACGTATAGAATACTCTATGTTCTGGGGCAAAACATTAGCTTAATGAGGAGAAAGCCTGTTTCCTGAAGAAGTGCCTTATATAGTTCCTGCTTTTAAAAGAACAACTGTAACATGGACAATTTGTCATTATGAGATATAAAAATCACTTAACTTCACAGTTTGGCGCATTTATAGCACTCCTGAAGAAGGGAGAGAGAGATTAATATGTTTCTCACCTAGTCAAATAGGGGGAAATCTGTCCCTCCAAGTCCTTTTGCTCAACAGAGAAACATTCATTACCAAAAGACAGTGTTCAAGGAGCAGACTATCACTTCACTTCTTGGGCACTTCACAAGTTCCATTAGATGTAATTACATTATTTAGGAATCTTTGAAAATGTGGCCCCCAGACACCAAAACTCTGTGATAGAGCTTTGATAAATGCTCATATCTTTCAAATGCAACATGCTTTATTTTGTTATGGAAAAGTATCTTTAAGTTCAGTAGTCAAGTAATAGCAACAACAGGATTTCAGTAAGTCGAAACTACAGTGCTGCAGCAGAAGTAAAGAAGCTGTAGAAAGGAACAACTATGAACATTAGGTCATCTAGTCCATCTTGCCAACAAAGGAAGTTTCTCTACAGCCTTGGCAAGCAAACCTGGTAATCAGGCTTGCCAAAATAAAAACTGGCAAGAGCCTTGATACCTGACGTGCAAAGAGAAGAAATGAGCACAAACCTAATATTTACTTTGTCTGCATCTCTTTCACAATTTGAGCAAAAGGGATAGAATGTCCTTGAATGTTCATCCCTGGGAAAAAGCTTCACCATATTAGCTGTGTCTTGGCACTTGACAGTTTATGCCCTCTTGATTTTTTCCAGTAAGTTTAATACTGTAGTGAAAAAAATTCTACAGGGAAGGTTTGGGGTTTTTTTGCTATTTACTGAATATGAGATGCACTATTTACCAGCCTACATCTTCAAGTTATGACAAGCTTACCATAATATAAAAAGACTGTAAGTTTGGGGAACAGAGATTTAGCACATTAAAAGGTTATAGTTTTAGACAGTCTCAAGCTCTCCCACTGTCCTGCAGCAAAAACCTTTTATCACCAAGCTCTCCAGCTAAGAACCCTTTTCCAGTGCAACCGTTCTACTTCTTGTTAAGGTGACTCAGAATAATGTACTTTCATAAAGAAGGTGGATTCTGCCTGTCTACAAAACTACACCATGTTAATAGCCCACTGTGATACAAGAAAGATGAAACAAGCTGGACAGCCATCAGAGAAACATCCCCAAATAGATTATATCCTCATCCTCCCACAGAAATAAAGTTTGAAATTTGCATGGCAGCAACCAGTCTGATGATGAATACTTAACTGGGCAAAATGCTTTTCCTATAAAATTTATCTTAATGCCAGTCACCAAACAAAACAGACCAAATACATTACCTTTAGGCTGATGGTGAACAAAAACCCATCATGATTTGAGGTTAGGGGGACTCTGCTGGTGATTGCTGCTTTCCCCAGCCCATGCCAGGCTGGCACATACAGCACTCTGAAAATCCAGGTAGCAGCCAAGGCCAGGATGTGGTAACTGCTCCCCTGCTGTGCTGGTGTGACAGCCACTGCTCTGCTGCTTTGAAAAGAAAAAAAGGACATCTACTGGAAGTGTTGCTGTATTGAATATAAACCTGCCAGTTACCTCATGTAATAACAATGAGACCAAATTCAAGACACGGGAAGAGATCTGTAAAATATTCATTATTTGTTCCTTGTCCGCTAGTAGACCTTACTGTTCAGATTAGCTTAGCTTTCAGGACAGTCAAACTGACTATCATTTTAGGATCTATTTAAAATATACTGGTCCAAAAATTATGGTGGGATAAATTCATATAACTCTGCTGATTTCAGATGAGCTGTTGCAATTTGTATGAACTGAGTTTCTAGTCCATGTTTAAAATTTGTGACTTGCTTCTAATGTACACACTCACAAGTGGAAATGTTCTGTATTTTAATGGAAAATAAATCACCTATGTCTATGTCCCACATATCACCTATGTCCTACAGACCCACAATAAATGTGCAAAACATACAATAATAGATACTGCATTCTTTTCAAATAAATCATTCTGCTCATGCCTGATGGATTTTACATGAGTTGTGAAATAACATCACTGCTTTTCACTCCTACCCTATTACTTTTGCTTACAAAATCTCAGAGTTGTCAAATACTGAATAATTAATTGGTACTGGGAAGCTGTGAGCAGATTTTATTTTCCCAATGTGAAGCTGCTGTTCTCAGAACATCAGTAAGGAACTGAACATGTTAAATCTATGTCCATAGAAGAAAATTTTATGAAAAAAATGCATATATCCTATTCTTACTATGCACCAGATCCACTTGTCCTTTCTGATGCCTCTACCTCACCTCTTAGATAAGTCCTATCCATCTATGGTCATTGCCAGTAAAAAAAATCAAGATTCTCACTGGACAGAAGTCAGCATTATTCCACCACAGGTAGTACAGTCATGCTTGTTTTAATCACCTAAAAATCTCAAAAACATGGTGGTCATGGCTGGGGTTGCACAACAAGGCCTTTCCACAGAAAGTGATGTTTTTCTACTCTTCTGCGATTCCTTGAACCAGTAAACAAAAGGGTGATCAGTAAATCAGAATGATCATTTTAACAGAAATCAATATTCTTCTAGCAAAAAGCTGCTTTTGAAGACTAAGTGGTCAAGGGATACCAATCAATGAGAAGCTGGCTTAGAGACAGAAAGCAAAGAGTAGAAATTTTTGGTCATTTTTCCATGTCACATAAGGTTGATGAAAAATACTCCTATGTATCATCATAAAATCAATCTGATTTGCTAAATTTGTTTATGAATGAGAAATGATAAAGTAGTGAAAGCTGGCATTTTGTAGGCAGAGAAAGTCAGTGGACCAGAAAAAAAAAATAAATAGAATTTGACAAAATTAGAGAGTGGGTCTGCTGATGAAAATCCCCATAAAGAAGTATATGAAAATACACTGCAGAACTGAAAGGAAGTATTCACCCACAACAGAGGTTTATAAAATCTCACGAGATTGTTTTTATACATGGATTCAATTTTTGTTACTGTCCTGGGTTCAGCTACAGCAGTCATTTTTTCTCCTTCTTAGTAGCCAGTGCAGTGCTGTGTTTTTGACTTTCAGCCTGGGAACAACACTGATAACACCGATGTTTTTAGTTGTTGCTACGTGATGTTTACTCTGACCAAGGACTTTCTCAGTCTCATGCTCTGCCAGGGAGGAGGGGAAGCCGGGAGGAAGCAGAGACAGGACACCTGACCCAAACTGGCCAAAGGGGTATTCCATACCACAGCACGTCATGCCCAGTATAGAAACTGGGGAGAGTTAACCAGAAGGCCCAGATCGCTGCTCGGGTCGGGCTGGGTATCAGTTGGCGGGTGGTGAGCAGTTGTGTCCTTTTCCCTTGTTATTCCTCTTATCATTATTATTGGTAGCAGTAGTGGTTTGTATTATACCTTAGTTACTGGAGAGCTGTTATCTCAACCTGTGGGAGTTACATTCCTCCGATTCTCCTCCCCATCCCTCCGGGAGTGGGGGGACGAAGGAAGAGGGTGGGGAGTGAGCGAGCGGCTGCGTGGTTCCAAGTTGCCAGCTGGGCTTGAACCGTGACAGTTACAAATATATTAGCAGTATTACGTGGCATAATTAATTATTAGTCTTAGCCTGACATAACTGTCTTAAGTGGGATCCATCCTCTGAGCATGCAGCTTTCATTTTGCCACCAGTCACACCTTACCCTTAAGCCTTTTCTCCTCCAGACTATATAAGCCCAGCCCCCTCTACCTCTTGTCATAGGTCTTGTGCTCTATGTCTCTGATAACCTTAGTAGCTCCTGCTGGACCTTTCCAGTTTCTTATCATCCTTTTGGACTGAGAGGTCTCACAATGGGTAATCTCTGTTAATGGACAACTCCCAAAATACATGGGCAGCTGTCATGTAACTACCCTCATCAGCATGTCTCCCTTCCCATCCCACCTCCATCCAAAAGCAAAAGGAAAATGAAATGTTATGAAACTTTAGGTCAATAAATGCCAACAGAATTCAAACTTCATCCTCTGAACTCTACGATGCGCTTAGGGAGAAATTATCCAGGTTGGACAGAGCCTTGGTTGACATAGTTTAGTGTGTGGTGTCCCTGCTCATGGCAGGGGGGGTGGAACTAGATGATCTTAAGGTCCTTTCCAACCCTAACTATTCTATGATTCTACGATTCTATGATCTAATCAGGTGTTCTGCCGACAGACAGGGTACGCCACCAAGTGACCACAGACTAGCTGTATAATGTGCAGAGTTTATGAAATAGGAACACTAAAGCCGATAAGTACACTAAATCAAGCACACTAATGTGAATTAGGTAAACATCTCTATATATAGTGAATAAGTACAATAAAGCAAATAAGAGATATACGTATATAAGTAAAGTACCACAGAAAGTTAGCAATGCATTAAATCATTACTGTATAGAGAGAACAGAGATTAAGAAGAAATACATCACCAATTACCGCTGAATTATCATCCAGGCACACACTTCCAGCTGGGAAGCCCTGTTGCAGCCAATGCCAGGAATCTCAGGTAATTGGGAAAATTCCTATGCGATGCGTCTACCCATAGGTGAGGCTTCTCTCATGGCCACAAGAGGGTCCCACTTTTATACTCTTATCAAAACAATTGGCTTTATGCCAGATCTCTCATCGTTTACTCATGGGACTGTGCAGTTTCTCATGATCTCACCATTGTCCACTCTGAGAGCGTTGGCCAGACGCCCCAGTGTGGCCAAGTATGAAGGTCATAGAACAGCTGCACACCTATCTTTTCCTGCCTCTTTCCAATGAACAGTCACGATGAACATAAACATATATACTCTACCGAATACACTGTGGCAAACAACATCCTTTGTTATGGTTCTCAGTCGTGACAGGAATCACCTCCCAGCTAGGTTTCCATCCATTACATAAGGACAGTGCAGGTGGAAGCAAATTTCATTCTAAATATTTTTCTGAGGATTCCTAAGTGAAAAACCTCCTCTAAAGACATGGATCAAGAGGATTTCTGGCAAAATATACGGCATCTCTTGTGTAACTTCAGTGAAAATGACACCTGACAAAACCAGTTAGCCTGGCCACTTCATTTGATAACCTCCCATTATTCTATCAGTGACAATGACAGAGGCCTAAAAAGGACAGAAATCACTGTTATCATTAAAACATAAGATACGTCTGTGGCAACACCAGGCAATTCTTAATGGCCATTCAACACCATTTAAGGCCAGGAAGACAATTAAAACTCCAGCTGAGGATACCAAGGAGATACTATGCCTGTTTAGATTAAAAATAGTAGCATCCAGATGAGAATCACCCAAAGCGATGCGAAAAGGGCAGAGAAGCTACAAACACCTTTTACTTCTGCAGACACTACCTTTGGCAATGACTTAACAAATCTGTTTCAACAGTAGTTCTCAAAATTTCAGATTATGCCCTATTTGTTTTCTACAATGGTTTAAGCCTCTTCCTGGCACCTCCACACATTCAACAGAAATGAAGAAAGCTAGCATGCAGCTCTCATTAAACACTGAAAACTCTGAGGCATGCTGTGCCTACCAGATCCCCGGGCTCATCCACAGAAGTTATAATTATGGCATTCCTTTGTCCCTACACATAGATGGTAGAAGGGGAATAATTACTACTTGAGGTGAGATTGTTTAGCCAGAGAGATTGAATTTTATATTGTAAAAGCGTTTGAGTCAGAGTTTGTATCCCACTGGTCCAGGAGTGCCGTAACATTAATGGCAATAATCCTCAAGTGGTTGTTGTAGATGATCACTGCATATGTGCAGTTATTCTTCTGAACCCCACCAAAAACCCAAACAAAACAAACCACACAACCAAAGCAGGAGGGGATTCAAAGTTCAAAACCTAGTGATATAAGCTGAAGCCAAAAGGTTGAGACTGTGGCTTTCAGTCTCATTTTCAAACTCCCATCTTGCAGCTGCATATTCTCCTCTGATCCTATCTTTTACATATCTTTTGCCTTTGCGCTTCCTTAGATCAAGGATGGGAATTTTCTGCCAGCCTGCATGGGGCTCAGCCAGGCTGTGCTCCACGGAAACCAGCAGGCTCTGCTTTCCAGAGGCTGCAGATACATCCACCCACAGTCTGGATGAAGGTATTGGGTCAACCTAAAACTGATTATATTGGTCAAGATGTCAGATTGCTCAAATATTATCTCCTCTTCCTTTTGTCATACTCACAAAAAACATAAAACACTGGATTGCTTGTGTTATGTAGGTCATTTCTATGGCAAGTGGTTAAAACTGTAGTTTTCCAAAAATGATGCAAAGTAAGCACAAACTAAGAGTTCCCTGAAAATAATACACTCATCAAGCCAGCAGTACTATTGTTTGGCCAACAGGTACCACAGAGTGACAGCAGTGCTGGGCTGATCAGGTTTTTTCCATTATTGATAAAATACCTAATTTTAGTCTTGGTTTGAAGCACATTATACACTCCTCCTGCTATACCAGAAGGGTCCCAGTGCTATTCCTCCAATAGCGTAGTGCTGTTGTAGCTGGCTCCTCATCCACTGGTCTCCCTTAGCTGGTAGGAGCTATGGAGGAGGATGGAAGGGATGCTGTGAAGGAGCTCAAGGAGGATTGTCTAGGAATGGATGCCACTTGACACAAATTAAAAACATATTTCAGGAGCTATTCCCCTCAACTAGGGACAGACATGGCAGAAACCTTGGATCTGCAGTCAGCTCTCTGTCTGACACTACTTCCTTGAGTGGCAAACTTCACACAAATAAAAATTGTGCTTAGCAGAAGGTGGTTCAGTTCTTTCCGAGGAACCAGCATGCTGCTAAAGGGCCAAAGCTCACTAGGCAAAAGAAAATGTCTCAGATGGTGAGACACCTGCTGTGTATGCCTTACACTGGGCTTAAAGCAAAACTAAATCTCTGATGGTGGGTTCTAGCCAAATCCTATTGACTCAAATGGCATGCTGTCCATCTGTGGCAACTAAATAATTCATAGTTGTCAGTGTGGAGACTTCATTCTGATCTTACTAATTGATGACAGCAATCTTGGGCCAGTCACCCCCTTGGTTAGACTCCTATGAATCAAGCTTTCTGGCTAGTTGCTAGTTTTCCTACCAGTATAGCCTTGGCACTTAAAAATCCAGAAAGTATTATGAATGATAGATGTAACATTAGCTGAATCAAAGAATTTCAGCCTGCAATTCAACTCAGCCTGTTAGTTCCAGGAAAAGCAGTCAAGTCCTCAAAGTCTACATGCTTTGCTGGATTCCTGAAAAAAAGTTCTCTTTCAGGGAAAATGTCAAGTGTTATCCCCTCTGGGCAGGAGTTAACTCAAGCACATATGCTCACTAACTTGCTGCCAGTGCTCGTGTGACTGACTGTTTGCCAAGAGGTAAACAAAGTTCATATCTGACATGCAGAAGCTTACCTAGGATGTTCCCTGCCTGACAGATCACTGCTCTTTGTCCCACAATATTATTTATCATCATCAGAAATGGGTCAGGGAAAAACCTCTGAATTTGGAATTTTCCTTGAAGTTATTTATAGGTACATTGAACAGAGCAGACTAATTTTTAAACTAGGGAATCACTATTTCATAGCCAACAGTCTGTAAACCCATCCACCAACTGCAAGGTGGAAGAACTTCTAATAGCTGACTTACAAAACACTTGATGAGTTTATGATGGCATGATGGAGGTACACATTAAATGACAGCAAATAAAACAGCTATGACATAGAATCATAGAATAGTTAGGGTTGGAAAGGACCTTAAGATCATCTAGTTCCAACCCTCCTGCCACGAGCAGGGACACCACACACTAAACTATGTCGCCCAAGGCTCTGTCCAGCCTGGCCTTGAACACCTCCAGGGTTGGAACATTCACAACTTCCTTGGGCAACCTATTCATGACTTGTTTTTATGTGACTTGTATTTACATGACTTGTATTTACATGACTTGTATTTTACACATTGGTTTGCAGGGAACCTATTTGTGCAGTAGGAAATTTATATTGCATACTCTTTGATAGCTCTTTGGATGAAGATTAACTTAAAGGAAGTTACAAAATGCTAACAAATAGTGTTGTAGAGATAGAAAATTGTAAAAGATACACAAGGTGGTAATACTTCTGTGCCACAGTCTATGGAAAGATTTTTGGGATCATAATGAAAAAAATTATCACAGTCTTTTTGATCTCCTTAACCTATTTTAGTAGCAATAAAACTGCTTTGTTGGTGTCTTTTCAGAGGAGGTGTTGCTTGGGTTTTGTTTGGTTTGTTTGGTTGGGGGTTGTTTGTTTTTTTATTTCTAAGCCAACATTAAAAGAAAACCAAAGGCAAAATAAGACTTGAGAAATAGGCACAGGGGGACACCATTCCACAATGCTGAAAATAATCTGTCCAAGGAGAGCCCCATTAGTGCTTTGTGGTCAGGTCATTCACCTTGTGGGATTACTTGGTTTCAGTCACTTGCTTCCCAAGGAGTTAAACTCTTTTCACATTAGCTATAATGACTGTATGATGTAAATGTTCCTTGGATTGCATGGTACAAGCATCCCAGGCTCCCTCCTGTTTAACCTACCAGAATACTCCTTTTGATTCTTCCCCTTCCAGACCCATTATTCCTGCATTTCCTCCTACATCATGGCAGTTTAACAAGCACAGGAATCCCTCTCATCCATCCTTGCTTGCAACACTCCCCTTCAAATCATCTCCATCAGATTATGGCTTAAACCTACAAATCATAAGCCTGAAGAGACGATTTAGCAGAGTTTTACCACCTCAACATGTACACTAGTACGTTACACAATGCAGTGAGCACAATGTCACCTCCTCCAGCCATGTGTTAAAAGGACATCCCAGCTGCACCTTGTGATGGGTTTGATTCTAGCAGTGTAGCTTCAGGCGGCCCAGAGGACACGAACAGCCTGGTCCCGTGCACAGATCCAGCAGCAGCGAATGCATAGCTGAGCAGGGTTCCCCACTAGTTGGCAATGAGCCACACAACTGGGTCACTTCCAGACCCTTGCTGAATTCTGCTGCCAAGAAAAGGCGCTTAGGCTTCAGTGATGCATGTTTTGTAATTAAGAATTTGTATCACTACATCAGTCATGCCTTCTGCTGGCTTTAGGCAAGCGCCTGTTGGACTTGACCATCAATATTGGCTCTATTCACACCACAAGGCAAAACTCAGTAGAAACTGTAAGATTAAAACCAGAGCAACACAATGAAACAAAACCAGAGTGCTGTAACTCGATTTTTTCCTAAAGGCTTTCATACCCACAATTTCAGCTGAAGCCAACGTGCATCTGATACCCACAAAGACTAGGTAAGGAACAATTCTTTCACACCAGACATCAGATTTCAAAGTCCAAGACGAAAATGTTCAGGGAAAGGGGACGGAATTTTGACATATTCAATCCTGCAAAATGCACACACAGTATTTTGCAGGGTTCAAAGCTGCATCAAATCTGTTTCTACTGTCAGAATAAAAGAAACTTCAGAGACAGGCATGATGTAATTTGGGAAATTCGTGCTTCAAGAAAACTTACCTTGAATCTCCACTAACACTTCTCCAGAGGAAGCAATTTTGTATCTGGATCAAGGAAACAGTAAGTACATGTGCCAGCTGAACTGTCTGTTTGAACAAGGCAACACATTTGGTTTGATTTTCTTCTGCTCACTGTGTAAGACATCTGGTCATCATATGACTCTAGAAGAGTCACTACCTTTTTTGATCCCATCTACTGTGAGGTTTCAGCCCAAATTTTTTTCTTTAATATTCACTGAAAGAAATCACAAATATGTAGAAAATACAATTACTCTCATTCTTACTCTGTTCTTAGACTGAAAATTTTGCATTTTTGTGTCTTTACATATACAGTTCAGCTGTTGGGAAGTTAGAAAAAAAATTGAAAATGCATGACTTTAATTTGCAACACAGATTATGTTCTGGCCAGGAAAGCAAGAAAAGAACTTCTGCCTTTGCACCTGCTTCATAGGTGTAAAGCCAACATGCATATATTAAGCTTTCATCTAGCCACCTGCAACTATGCCATAGCTGTCTTCACACATGATGCAAGTGAACACTATTGAGATCTGTAAATTGTGATTGCAAAAAACCCACCTAGATTTATAACCTCCATAAAATGATGGATTCAGCATTTCCTTTTATAAGGTGCTGCCACACTTAATGAAAACTTCATGAATAAAAACTTTGTCTTGTTCCCAATTTGGCTTTTTCAATATTCACTATTGTAACTTTAGATTAAGTGGAAGTACATGGAAGCAGAAGTGAAAGAAGTGTTAGGGGATGAGAACAATTTTCCAAATTGCTTAAAAGAATGTACAAAAAGCAACCTTTGGGATCACTGGCTTTTATCTTCCTATGGCAACTTCTAACCATCACATGCATATAATGAATGTTTGAACATTAAGAATTTATGTGTGGTACCTTAGATGAGCATAATTCTCAACTATTATTAATGAGGAACTATAAACACACTTCAAGTTTTATGCCTAAATTACATGAAGTTTCCAAAAACCATAAATACATCTGTCTATGGGTATCTACAGAGAATTGTATAACATGCTTTTATAATGTAGTCACTGAGGCAGTAGAACTCATTCCTTGTGAGAAAAGATCTCACAAAGGAAAACTTCCTATAGAGTAATTCTTTCCCACTCTGTTTTCTGAAATATTTATAGATGCCTGTAGTCTAGTCAGGAAATGCAGAAACATCCCCCCCCCCACAAAATAAAAAAAAAGGAAAAAAGCTTTTCAAAACCAGCATCATTATTTACAACATAATTTGATCTTAATTTTCAGTGTCCCCTTAAAAATGGATACAGCATTTCCCTGTATAGTAATTATTTTGTTGTTTAAGAATGAGTATAGCTTTACAATAGGAAAGCAGATTATAGTTTTATCTTTACTTCCACGTTTACTATCTCCTTATAGTTACAGTGGAGTAATTCACTAGTTTTCACTCCTGGAAATTTCACTGCTGGTTTTTATATCACAGATTATGGCTTCAGTCCCAGCTGATTCATGTTGATACTGACTGCTATATTGTTGATAACAGAACTGCACAAAATTCCATTTTCTCTGGCTGTAAATAAGTAATAGCATGGGCTCTGTGAATCATCATACTTGGTAGAGCCAGAATGGTATTGATCCGTTACATGTTGCTAAGTAGAAGTTGGAGAAAGAACCATCACATTCAGTTCTCAATGCTTTTAAATCAGGGGATACTCCGCTGAAACCTCTGGTGGCTGTGCAGTAACTGCGTCCAGTCCAAAGAAGCATGAAGGAGGAACTGGTGTGGGTAAGGGAACTGAAGCAGAAACTTTTGCCTGGGCTGCATGTGTGTTACCTGCAGTACCTGGAATGTGGCTACACACAAGGAACTGGGTACTGATGGAAAAGGTGAATACTTGAAGATGTACTGAGCAGACTGAGTTTTACTATAGTTGACATAGTCATGAAGTCACTTCTCAAGAGCAGCTAAGTATCTGTGCATACTGTCAGGACTGCAAAGCTTAGCTCTTTTAAAGGGATAACCTAGAGATCAGTTGCAGTTGGTTACAGAACTCTATTGCAATTCTTGAGTAATACACAGCTTTGTAACAACGTCAAGATTTAGAAAATTTGAGGCACATGGGATTATTTTCTGTTATTTCGCCTAGTTTTTTCTTGTGTCCCAAACGCCTCAACCTTGCAAGAGTTATTAAAAATACTTGCTTTGAAAAAAAAAAAAAAAAAGTGTTCTTTTTCATCAGACAAAACCCAACAGATCTCTCTGCTTCTGCTCAGTGGCATGTGATTAAAACGTATCTATAAGCTCCTCAGAGGGACTAGCAATACAAGCAACTTGAAAAGTCACAGTTCTCACAGCCAATGTGCAGTATCCCTACACAGCAGCACTCAAATGTAAAATGGACGTGCCTGAGCAAGGGCAGCATCAGTAGAAGCAGCTAATGGTACAACATTACTTGCTATTTCTGAAGTCACGGTATGTCACCTAGCCATAGAAGTATATGAAATTCTGTGTGATTTTCAGGAACAAGAAACAGAATTTCTGACGGCTCAAAGGTAATAGCAGCATAGTAACAGAGGAAAATCAAAAGTGAACCAGGTGCCACAGATGGTAAGAAATACATCTTTCAAAAAGTAATGCTAAATGGAAAATTCAAAAGCAGTATTAATTTTTTTTTTTTGGTGGCAAAACAATAAAGTTTTTAACCACAACGGCTATTTTTCATTTAGGCAAAGGCATTTTTCATTGTGAAAACACATAGACTAAACCTAATAAAACAAAAGAGAAGTTCAAACTCCTGGGGTCTTTAGCTAGTAAGTACTGCAGGAGCAAGTAGGTAGTGCAAATGCAAGTGCAAGCAGTGAGTGAGAGCTTAAAAAGTTCACAAATCTTGCTTGAGTGAGCTGAAGCAGCCTGCAAAATGAGTCAGCAGGCAGCAGAGCCAATTACAGTAGCAGAGCAAGGAGAAATGAAAAATAACAGAGAATGAAGAAACAACATTCCTACTGGAAAATTATTTCAGCAAGTGACAGAAACAAAGCCACTAAAAGTCAGCAGGTCTGCACTAAACCACTAGACAGTTACTAAAGAAAAGTTGTTCTGATACTGCATACCCTTTCTAAACGTTCCCTCTGCAAGAACTACTGGAACCACGAGCCCGGAATCGGACTCATAGCGTCTTATGTTGTCTAAATACTATTAGTCATCCTAATGAGATCTACTGTTTTGCAAGACATCTACAGTAGAAGTAGCTTGGCCACACACAAGGAGGACACTGCTTCACCTGTTACTCATTTATATTGAAAGAAACTGTTAACACCTTGACTACATTAACACAGTAATGATCCTGCAGACCAAAGTAGCTACTGAATCTGAGTAACAAGATCACGACTTGAAGAGGGCCCAACTTCAAGATGATGGAAGTTCAACCACTTTGTGGTAAAAAAACCCACAAACAAACAAATCCCACCACAAATGTTCTCTAGGAAGCATGATTTGGGGGATAATTCTGTTTTCAAAACTTAGGCCAAATACGCTCAGTTACAGCAATATACAAGAAGCTCATTGTTAAATTAAGAGACAGAGGTCACATTATAGTAAGTACTGCACAAGCACATAGTATCACAAACAGTTCCCGCAGCAAGGAGTATAGGAAGACTAAGGTGGGGGAAAATAAACATAGACCTGGGCTGGCTGTGTTTTCTAAAGAGCATTTTTGGACACAAAGTGAGTTTTTAAGAGCACTCTTTCTCTCAAGATTGGAGACTAGGATACATCATAGCAAACTTGGTCTGACTGAGAAGAGCAAGAGCTCCCAACTGCAGAGACATTTCAGTGTTCACTTCCGGCTATGAAGTCTTAAGAATTTTGCTTGTCCAAAATACAGCCTTTTTTCCAGATGGGAAATACAGGCTGACTTCTATATAAATTTTAGTAATTTTCTCCATTTTACAGGTTTGGCACTTTGAGCAGCTTGAGCATACTCGCTTCAACTAAACAAATATATTCTCAGTGAAAAAGCAGCCCAGCAAAACATCCACAAGCCATTCTTCAGCTCTTTCAGACTTAACTTGTCTAACATACCAGTTCCTAGAGAATAATTACATTGTTTTCCTGTTCTTAAGTCTAGTTTTGTTAACCAAATTCAGCTTCTCTGATGTCTGACAATGTTCTCCTTCAATTATGTCTTCCTACATCAGTATTCCTCTCCTTACCGGCGTGTTCTGCCTTCAGTTATACACACTTCCAGCTGAAATGAATGAAATCAAGGAACTGGATGCATGGATGGCAGGTTGTCTGCAACTTAATCATTTTTATATTAATGTAAACACATCTGCTACATGAAGCTTTCAATGAACACGAGCAGGTAACGGTTGCAGGATATGGCCCAAACACTTGTCTCAGTGTCTGAAGCTTGCTAGGAATTGCATTTCCACACAGTGGAGATGCCTACAGTTGTTTTAGCGATGCCCATAATGGCAGCATATAGTAGTACACACTCTGGGATGGATTCTCTGCAGCTGTTCTTTTAATGAAAGCTGCCTGTGATTCAGTCATGACAATTTGACTCACATTTTAATTCACTCCTAACCAAGCCACACTTTGTCACAGTGGTTGTTTCACAACTGCTATGGCCAAGGGCAAAATGACAGCAATTGGCTTAGCTTCCAGCATCACCTCTCCCAACACCAGCAGCTTACCCTGTAGAGAAACAGGCCTCACAGTTGGCTCTCTCACTATCTTATGTCAGGTTCTAGAAACCACTGCAATGTGAAAAGGGGTGACAACAGTGCTCTACTAATAATAAAAAGTGCTGTTTTCTAAAGGACCGCTACACTTCAACTAAAGCCCTTGTGGCAATACATAGAGGGACATTCTTCACCCACATGACATCTGAATGGAGATTTCTCTCTCAGAAGCCACCTCTGAAGCTCCTTCTTCCTGTGAACTGCAAGAGCACCCAGACACCCATAGCAGCTGATTCAGAAATTAAATCAGATTATTTCTACAGTTTATTTGTCCTAAGAAGACTGTCTAGCTCTCAGTCTTGCTCTATTTCTGACTGTTTTGTTGTTTTGACCATTAAACAAGCTGAAGGCATTTCCATGACAAGAAACCACAATTTTTAGGATAGAGAAAGAAACGTGGGCCAGACCCTGCATTTGTTGCACATCAGTGGGAATTCTCAGCAAAGCACCTAGGTAGCTTTTGCCTCTTGCAGCATTATCTACTAAAGCTTTATGTAACAACAAGCATTATATTTATGTAAAAATTTAGTTACATGGATAATTTTCTTTTACCTAGAAATTCAAGATAATGTAAACAAACCAGTCAAGGAAATCTCTCTTTAAAATAGACTGTTTATAAATTAAAACTGGCAACTCATTTTGGTTATTTGCTACTCATACTTCATCCTTTAATCACTTTACCAGACAGTTTCATTTTTTCAGACAATACCCATTTTTATGATAGTTCATTATTTCATTCACACCTTTGCTTTTACAGTTTCTTGGCTTAGACTTCTTATATCCACATCTCCTGCAATTCCCATTGCTTAGCATTTTCTGTTGCTTTTCTACACAAAAAAATGTATGAAATCTGCCTCATCTGAGCAGTGCAAGAGAAGCCATTTACTACTAAAACAAGTTTTCTAAACTCCCCAGAGTTTTAGCTTCAGAGCTGGGGGATACTGTAAGGCTGTTCACTGATGCTATTTACAAATTGATTCACTTGGGCTCTTCTGGGCCATGGCATGAACTTGTTTTTCCACGTAAGACTGTTCTTAGTATGGAAGAGCTTGACATTTTCACCTTTAATGCTGGGGTGCTTGCTTCTATTGTATTTTCAAAACTAGGCCATTTCTGTCACCAGTATGGGGAAGACCTCATTTTATTTCAACGGAAGTTCCAGAAGAACATTTGCAATGTTATAAGACTGCATGAGTATTCCCACGGCCATGTATTTGAGTTGTCCTATTCTTACTTGCCAAATAGCATGGCTGATCTTGCAACCAACAATTAAGTGGCAACACATACACAATACAAACCTTTTCCAGGACAACCCATATGTTCCCAAAGTTCAGGGAAACCTTAATTAGCAGTTTCAGTTTCAACTGCAATTTCCCTTATATTGACAGTACTATGCTTCCGGATTACACAGATGGCAACAGAATAGGAGCTTGACTATATAGAGATGGAGGTGCACAAGCCCTCGGCAAGAACATCTCTTTGGAAGGCAAGGGTATGTGAATTAATAACTAGCCAGCCCCCCCTTACTGACACCAACATGCCACAGCAAGTTCAAATAAGGGTAAACCAGACATGGCATTTAGAGATACGTGGAGCTTCATGGAGAATCCCACTGTAAGAGTAAAGCAAAGTGCACAGCTGCAAAACACATTAGCATAACTGGTACTTTACAACCTGAGAATGTTAAGTAACAGCACTAGCTGCAGGCACCTTGATGGAAAGCAACAGTAAGGAGTGGTAAGAAGCAAGCAGATTAATTTAATTTTGTTTAAACTGCTACTTGTTGTAAATCTCAAAAAATCCCTATGCTTCCTCTCTGCACTCTCTATGTAGCAGCAGCTCCTTCAACCACATAAAACAAGTGGGCCAAATTCTCTCTGAGAACATTTAACAGAGTTTAGACTTCTCTGAAGGAGTAACATTAGGATGAATTGAACTCACAGACTATATAAAACAGTTGTTATTCCAGTCTTGAGCCACTACATCACTCAACCAAAAAACCTCCATCTTCACCAGTTATATTGGATTTACCTGGAAGAGAAGTCAAACAAAATTTAGCCTGAAGCTTTGAAAGCTCCCTGCCTAAAGGTAAAGACTCCCTTTATTCTATACAGGCTAGGAGATTTTGTCAAACTTTTTCATGAAAGTCACAAGAACAGTAAGCTTATGCCATACAGCCAGAAAGCACCTAAGATGCATCTTATGACTTGATATGGCAGCAGAACTTCCAGATCAGTGTGTGGGAAGTTTCCCTCCTCAGTGGTCTTGTGATTTGAGATGCACATAGAACAGAGCACTTTTGAAGCAAGTCTTTAATATTTTAAGAGAGAATTCTTTATTCACAGAATGTGCAATAACTTGTTCGAGCTATATGCAAAATAAACCCTGAAATTCTAATCATGAAGATACAGGGGGAAAAAGAAAAAAAATCAACGCAGCAGTGTTCCAAGAGCATACAGAATTCACAAGTTTAAAATTCAAGCACTCCCTATGCCTGGAGCTCTCTTAAAATATTAACAATCAAATCTCTTCGGTAAGTGTATGGGGTATACTTTATTCTGAACCAGTGCCTTGGGAACAGGTTACCACTCGGGGCATAAATTTTCATCCCTTGTTTGCCCATCAGACCGCGAAAGATCCTGTTGCGGGACAAGATTTTATCATAGAATTCAACCCCACCTCTGGCATAGTCTTTGGAAACAGTAGCTGCCCTTCTGTCAGCCTTGCAGTCTAGGTGATAGGTCATAGCGTCGTAAGAAATGTAATAGCACATCAGTCCAGCAGCGGCAGTTACGAGGTTACAGATGCCGCGAAGTATCACAGGGCCAGAAGACAAACCCAGAAGTAGCTTTATACCTCTCCCACAGAAAAATGTACCAGCCAAGCAAGTTGGAGCCACAGCTGCACTTGCTAAAGGGCTGCTGTTCTGCAAATACATAACTTCTCTGGCAAGGGCAAACTTCTGAGCTTCAAGAGAAAACGTCAGAGCTTCCTTCAAAGCAACTCCTTCGTTGCTCTCCCAGTCTACTTCCTTGCCACTGATGACAACAACATGGTTGACTATTCCTTTTTTATCCTCAGCTGTGCTATCAAAGTTAGGCGGGATGCCCACCAAAGAGCCTGCAGGGAACCAGGGGATTCCAGCACTCACAGGGTGGAAGCCAGAAGCTGCAAAGGCTCGATAGGAGTCAGTGGACTTCACGCCAGTATCTTGAAGGACATCCTGAAAGACATCACAGAGCCTCTGTGAAAGCTCAGCTGGCTGCCCCTCTGACCAGCACTCATGCAACAGTTTGAACGTCTGATCAGGAAACACATGATAGGAAAGGTTAGCACCAAACAGTCCCATGCAAGAAACGGCCAACAAAGTGATCTTGCGCTTCTTTAACCACACAGATGCCTTCCGCAGGAACCGCACTGCCATAGTCAAATCCTAACCTGTTTGTAACATAAAATCAGGAATTAAAGTGTGCATAAATGGGTCTCATCTCTGTAGCATTAAAAAACAAAAAAACCAAAAAACCAAAAAAGGGCAAAAATCATGAGAAGAAGCAGAGCACAGTAACAAAAGAAACATTCTCTCTTTACAAAACACCTTTACAGAGAAAGTGATGCTCATTAATTTCTGGGCCTTGGAACATAGGATGATTGATATGAAGAATTAATTTCTCCCACTCCTCCAGTAATCAATTTACCGCTATAAAGACAACAATAAAGCCACCATACTTCTTCCTTCCCCAAGCAATCAATACACATTCTGTATTTACCCCACATACTTGTCTAGTCCTTACCAGCACAGTCCTACTGTTGCACTCCACTACAAACAAAGACTACAGATACTAGAGCCAGAGAGAGCCAATAATTAATCTACACTAACCTCCTCTACAGTACAGCTCCAAAAATTTTAATCAGTAACATCAATACTAAATTTAGTAACTTAAGCTTGACTACAACTTCCAAAATAGGATCGCATTTTGACTTGAAAATTTCAGGAGGCAGAATTTTCCTTCAGTTTGTTTTAATGGATAGTCAACTCACTATTAAAAAAACCCCAAACACTCCCCCCCCACACCAGTATGTGCTTTTTCTAGTTTTGGCAGGGTCATGGTGGTTTTGGGGTTCTTTGTTTTTCAGATTTCAAGTTCCAGGCAGAGGTTGTAGCTTACTCAGCAAAAAGCTATTTTCAGAAAGCAGCATGCTTTCAGCGGCTACTTTTAAAAATTTGTCTATGAAATAATTTCTCTGACAAATAGTATGTGCAACACAGAGCATAAACTGGAAGAGAAATTGTTTCAGGGCAGACAACTATGTTGTGACTATTTAAATAAGCAGATAAACTTAAAAACTTCCAAACCTGCCAACTCCTTCAGTTCAAGGGTCCTGCTTCCCTTGGGGAGTATCAGTTCCTTTTATGGTCCAAACCATATGATATGCTCTGCCTAGGAAAACTCCCATCTCCTAAAAAATCCCATCGGCTATAGAATTGTCCCCTAGAATAATGCTTCTATACATACATAAAAGTGAACTAGGCACCTAAATCCAACAGACATCAGGGAAAATTGGATGCCCCTGTTTCTATTTGCATCTTGCAACGTCTGTTCTTGCAGGGCTTTAACACATGAGCTTCAGAAAATCTTGGTGCAGCTGTTGAAGACATCAGTATTTCCAGCTGTCCTGACAGGAAGCTGAGGTGGCAGAAGAAAACTGTGCTTTGATACAACAACCAACGTCTTAGTGTAGAGCACTATCAAAGGTGGGCTTCAGCTATGCTGCTGGGCTTTGTACGCAGCAGCTGAAGCACAGACATATGTTGTCTTCTTCCACTCACACTGAACAAGAACATCCTGCAGAGGGGCAGAGTGGACAACTGGGGGCTGTAACATCATAAAACAGCACTGCATGACATGCCAGGATACACCAGCCATGATCAACAGCAAATGAGTATTAACAAAAAGGGATTAAATTAAAGGCAGTGTTCTAATGGTCTGTTATTACTTCTCCTTCCTATGAAATGAAGCTCTTTCAGACAAGGGGAAGAATAATCTTGTTTAATGTTTATACTGCACTGCACACATACTGAGTGCTTAATAAAAACAATGATGCATGTAAGTATACAATAATTTAATATATATGTCTAAGTGTAATAAGTGTTGGTATCCTTACATTCTGCTGAAGACTGGAGGTGGTGATTTGCTTGACAAAATTGTTTAAGAAAAACATGCTAAAGAGCCAAGAGCTTGGACAAAACCCGATTTTGGAAGAAAACCTCAATAATAGAGCTAAAAACCAGAAAATGGTAATAGTAGGCCCAAATGCAAATCTGGTAGTCTAGAACTGCCTGAAAAGGTCATGCCATTTACACTGGGGAGGCCAGCACTTTTAAAGGGATGATTATACGAAGCCTATCACTCGATCCACATATGAAGGTCAGCTCATGTTAGAGAGAGCCCTCTCATTTCAGCTGGCTAACAAATCTTTTTAAGATTAGGAACACTGCAAGGAGAAAATCCGCCATTATCTTACGTCCACACCAGCGCGGGGAAGGACAGACCATACTGAAAACTAGTTTACTCTACTTTTTTGCATGACCAGAGCACCATGTTGGTGCTTGCCAACCACACAGGACACCGAGTACTCCTCCTTGTCAGGGACTTGGGATGCTGTGAAGCACACCTGGACAGGCAGGCAGCCAGCAGCCCACGCATGAACTACAGCAAAGCTGGGCAGGAAGCGCTGTTCTTATCTACAAACTTCTCCCGAAGAGCCGTATCGGCAGGTACACCTCAGCGCATTAACACTTTTTTCCTGCTTCAACCATAAAAACTGCAACAGTTGCCAAGTAATATTTTTTTTTTAAATTAAATTATCCTTTTGTGCAGACATGGTTTCAAATCTTTGCGGACAGACCCCTTGCAGCGCAGGCTATGTCCTTGACTGGATTATGCCCAACAGTCCTGCCACACACCTGATGCAAGAATAAGCAGGAAATGCCAGACAGTATTCATTTTCTCATGACAGTCAATATTCATGAAAATAACAGGCAAATTGCCCTCAATACCTTTAGCATTTGTGCTTTCAAATCTTCCCCGAGGGCAAGCACACTCTCAGCTCCTGCAGATAATCCCACTGCTGCCCTAACTGCATATGGCATCTTTATTTTTATCCATTAACTATGTGCAATTTATGTATAACAAGGCAACCAGAAGCTAAAAGGCAAATTCCACAGACCACATCTTGCAAACTTAACCACTCAGTCAGCTCCCATAAAGCCACAACAACGTTTATAAGGTGGTCTTCCCCAGATGCTGAAGTATTATTTGTTTGCAGCGTTACGGGCACTCGCTGTCTCTTCAGTCTGGGAATTTTAATAGCTAACTTTCAAAACAGGTAAGTTTAAGCATTCGAATAAATTTATTTTCTAACTTTTATTTGTATTATTATTTATAACAGCATATAGCTGAGGGGAAAGCCCAACTTAAAATAGTATAAGGAAGCGGGGCGAGGGCCGGACCCGCTTCCAGGGCTCAGGATTTCTAGGCTCACTTGACGAAAAACAAAAATGTAAAAGGGGCCCGGTTTTACAGGAGGCCGGCCCCGGGGCCACCGCTCCCCGTCCTTCCCTTCCCCCTCCACCCCTCCACGCCGGGGACGCCGAGAGCCTATGACCCCTTGCCTCAGGCCGGCCT
>NW_009912196.1:0-509 GCF_000696875.1 Nestor notabilis
GGGATGGGTGCCCCAGGGCACCATGACCCCCGTCGGCCAGGGGGGGAACCTACTGAGCATCAGAGATACCTGCAGTAACAGCCTTTGAAGGTACTTTTCTTTTTCGCCCCCTCCATGGAGTTATGGACAGTGCTACCAACGACGCTCACAATTTGCCTACCAAGGCCTGTTTACAGGTAATGTAAAAATAAGTCTGAAAGTATCTATTCCATCTTTTTGTGTTCTGGTTCTGCTTCCTGGCATACAGATGACAGTAAGAAAATACACCAAAACCAAACTCCTTCCTTAAAATCTGTTTCGAGAGAGCAGTGCACAGAGTATGTAAACGCAGAGTCCTGACGGGCTGGAAGCAAGCTGAAGGCTCTGAAATAAGGTGTGCAGAAGAGGGGAACAGTTCTGATGGGGTCAAACTACACCAGGCTTCCAGGCACGCACCCCAGAACTATTCTGCCTGGTGCTGTGCTGGCTGACCCCAACAGGGAGATGTGCACCCTGCCCAGTCAATGTCT
>NW_009912196.1:578-842 GCF_000696875.1 Nestor notabilis
GGTCCTCACTGGGATAGACAACAAATGTGGTATTTACGGATGAAGGTAGTGAGTGAGAGACTTGCCAACAAAGGCCTGAAGAGAGGTGAACTGTGGTTAGCAGCTTAAATCAATCGAAACCCCTCGTCGGTAAAAAATCACAGTGCGCCAACTACCAATGTTACCCTCTTGCACTCCTATGTTTACAAAGATAGATACATTAAAAGGAAATGTATATCAGAAAAATACATAAGATATATTTGTTGTTACAAATTACATACAGCG
>NW_009912197.1:0-14459 GCF_000696875.1 Nestor notabilis
CCTAAGGTCTTCATTCACACAGTCCCTGCATTTGCCTTCCAAAACTTGGACCAATGCCCCCTCCCCCAACACATCTAGTTTAAAGCTTTCTTGACCAGCCTGGCAAGTCTCCTACCAAAACGGCTCTTCCCCTTCTTTGTTAGACCAACTCCACCAGCCTCCAGCAGATCTGGCCTCCCAAATTGAGTCCCATGTTCTAAATACCCAAACCCCTGACTATGGCACCACTGTTCTAACTATTTATTAACCTGCCAAATGAGCCTAGTTTTTTTAAGATCCTCCCCTTTATCCTGGAGTATCAATGAAAAAACTATCTGAGCTCCAGAGCCCCTAACCACCTCTCCCAGTGATCTGTAGTCCTTCTTAATGTTCTCCAGGCTACTGCTATCTATATCACTAGCACCCATACGGACCACTAGAAGGGGGTAATAGTCGGCAGGACTTACTAGAGCAGGTAGCCTGTTAGCAATATCCCTGATCCGAGCCCCAAGCAGGCAACACACCTCCCTCAAGACCGGGTCAGGATGACAGATGGGTGTCTCTGTGCCTTTCAAAGTACAGTTCCCCAATACTATGCCCTGCTACTGTTTCCTGGAGGCACCAGTACTGATCCTCTTTACTGGTGCATCAGCTGGTTGGTTGTTTGGCATGCTGGGTGCTGGGATAAGCAAATCTTGATTTACTATCAAGGGGCAGTTCTTCCCTCCCAGCAGAACATGCAATGACACTAGCTGCTTTGTGCTAGACTGGGAAAGGGAAGCAGAACTGAGGCCTTTGTTTTTTTCTGTCACCAGAGTGGTGCAACACAGACAGAGGATAGTAAGGAATCAGCTCCTGACAGTCACTGCTTTCTTATTAACCTCATTGTACTTCAGCAGATCTTAGATTTAAAACTTGTGTCTTTCTCCCTCAGGTGAGGAGATTCTCAGAAGCCTTCTTCTACACTGAGCACCAGAAACTTGATGTGCTTACATTTCAGGAAGGCCTGTAAGTAACCCACTAACCCTCCCTTGTCACTGGAACATCTGAAAATGTAGTTTAAAACATTTTGCAATTGATACTGAGATCTTTTTCTGCTGGACATAGAGAAGTTTGGTTTGAGTCACAGAGTTTGTTCTAGATCCATATTGTAAAACCATTGAAATTGGTGTCAAAAGTAAGTGACTCTGAACAGACCCCAGAAATTATTATTTTCAAGATTCCTATATTCTAGAAATATGATGCAGGAGACCATAGAATCACAGAATCACAGAATGGTTTGGGTTGGAACCTGAATTAAGATCATGCAGTTCCAACCACCCTTCCGTGGACAGGGATGCCTCACACTAGACCATGTCTCTCAAGGCTCTGTCCAACCTGGCCTTGAACACTGCCAGGGATGGGGCATTCACAACTTCCTTGGACAACCTGTTCCAGCGCCTCATCACCCTCACTGTAAAGAACTTCTTCCTTTTATCCAACCTAAATCTCCTCTGTTTAAGTTTAAACCCATCACCCCTTCTCCTATCGCTACAGTCCCTGATGAAGAGTCCCTCTCCCACACCTCTTTTCTCAGTCACAGCTGGATGCATTTCTCTTCAAAGCATACCTGCATGAACACCACCAGCCTCAGGGCAGGCAGACATATTTTTTTTATATCTTTCTCCAGGTAAGTTCTTAAACTCACTACACCAGATCCACTGCTGGTACTTTTAATGGGAAATAACTGTTGACAACCAGCACAAGCTTAACATTGAAGAATTTGCTTTTTACCATTATAATAGACATTTTTCAGGGTAGGTAGTCATAGATTTGTTTTGACACTTAGTCCAACCCCAGTTTCTATAGCAGAAACGACCTTTAAATGCAGCCAGAAGTAATAAGCAACCAGTGCAAAGCTGTGGATGTTCACTAGATGCAACAGTGGAGAACTGGAATGGGGAATACCACCACGTTAGCTTGAGAGTGATGGGAGTTCAGGGCTGATAATTAATTGACTGAGACTCAGTAGTGCAAAGCAATCCTGGAAAACAAACATTGCACTGGGCTACGTTCATAAAAATATGCTCTAAAACATTGGCAAGGTAAGTACTTCTTTCTGCTTGACACGTCTTGCATGGAACTAATCTGGGCAGTATAAGGATCCAGTTTTAAAGCTACACTAGCACAAATCCTGCCTTCAGTTTCCTCCAATGATCCCAAGTGGAGCACATGGATAATACTCAGGACTCGACCCGTGAAGGCAGAGTTCAAAGAAAGATGCTCAGGTTTGAATTTCTGAGTAATGAGAGATGTCCAGACTGTTTGTCCACTGAAAGAGCCTGTCACCATGGGGGGACCACAGCATTACCAGTGTGGAAACACATCTTTCAGAAGGGGTTTAAAGGCCATGACTTCAGGTCCTGTCACGGTGAGGAGGCTTAAGTGAGACATCTGTTTCTGACCTAGTGCAGAGAAGGAAATTACTTTCTCAGAGCTGTCACTAGGGACTTCAGGGCTGATTCAGTGTTGATGGAAAGGGCCATGACTTCATTAACGGATGGGTTGTACAAAGCTACCTTGTTCTGCCAAATTAGAGCAGCACCATGGCTGCAGGGGCCCAGCTGTGCTCACTTAGTCCTCCCATGTCAGGTTCTAAGCGAGCGATGTATGAGAAAAAACCCATGTCAAGATCCTGGGGTGAGGGTACAGATACTCATTGCTCCATTCAAGCAAACATAACCCTGCACAGGAGGAAGCCTAATTTCATGAAGTGCTTTTATTTCTGCAGGCAGCCACAGAACCAACCCATTCCTACAGATAAACATATTTTTCCCTCAATGATTATCAAGGAGACTGAGTAAAAGAGAAAAGACTAAAATAGTTTACAGACTTTAAAAGTAGATCTATGTAGTAAATTCGGTCTATACAAGCCTCTTGGCAGAGTCATGTTCTCTTTTTTATTTTGCTAGATGATATAGTTGGAAAAACAGAGTTTTGGCTGCTGGAATATTATCAGTGTTGGGGGTTGCAATGAGGAGTATTAATCAGGTTCATGCAGTGAAGTGAGATCAGGTCTCAGTGTGCTGGTGCTGTACAACCATTTCAAACAGTAACAGGTTTTCGTCCCCTGGTTCTTTCTTCCTTCTTACCAGTCAAGAGCCTTACTTTTGCTTCCCATGCTGTTGTTGTGAGCTTTATGTGAGGCCACACACCTACATGCCTGGCAGCATTTGACTGCTTAGACAGATGAGGACACACCATTTGCAATAGGCTGGGTATCACACAGGGTGGGAGCCTCTAGCAGGTGACCTATCCTCCCAGTATTCTACAGGAAAAAAATATAGATTCTCACACCTTTTAATACCAAGTATTCATCTTTCGTGCCAGATATTGGTCTCAAAGCAAGTTTAGTTTATTATTTTTAGATCTGGTCTTTAATAAAACGCTGATGTTGTTAATCAATGTGTCAGAGAGAACTTATGCTGCCAAGAGTTAACTCTAAACGCCTAGGTGTTGCTGCAGGCGAGAATGAGCAGTTAGCTGTTTGTGACTCCTCTCTGAGTCATGTGCTAACAACCAGTGACTTGTTTATCTTTGAGGAAAAAATAACTGGCCTACGGGTATGAGCAAATGATAAACAGCAACAATTACGTTCTGAAGTTGAAGCCGTTGTGCTGCTCTGAACAAGCTATTTGTGTCTGGACACAGGAATCTTCCATGCTGGCATGAATTACAAACCTGCTGAGTTTTGCTTCATAATGCAAAGTGTGTTTTTTCCAGTTCACTGCCATATGATGATTACCTGCTTTTTGCTAATGACAATTTGAAATATTGCCACTGTGCTGTCCTCTGAGATTTGTGCAGAATTGCTTTCAGCTGATCATCTTCAAGAAGCTTGTTGCCTCACCATCCTCACAGAAAAAAACTTCTTCCTTATATCTAACCTGAAGTTCCCCTGTTTAAGTTTAAACCCGCTCCCCCTTGCTCTGTTGCTACAGTCCCTGATGAAAAGTCCCTCTCCGGCATCCCTGTAGGCCTCTTTCAGATATTGGAAGGCTGCTCTGAGGTCTCCACATAGCCTTCTGATGTGTTTTAGCTCTTCTGGATGCACATGTATGTGAGACATTGCAGTGAGTCCTCTGAGGACCGGTATACATAAAATTGAGGGTCTGCCATGCATCCTTCTTGGCCTTGTTCCTGCCTGTATTACTCAACCAAATCTGTGATTATGGCTTCCTGCATCTGGCTTTTGAAACTCTTGCCACAGACCACTTCTGCTGACTGGAAAGCCAGCTGAGGGATCCAGTCTCAGCTGCAGTGACCCCCAGGAGGACAGCAATGAGTTACGACAGCTAACAGGAGCCTACGGCAACAGCAGTGCTGGAACAAGGGTTTTGCAGTGAGGGAGTGTGCAAGTCGTAGGTATTTCTAACTCAGAGAGCTGAACTGAAACCAACTCACAGGAAACCAGGTACCCCTCATGATGCAGTACTGCCTCCTCTCCTGTTAAGCACATTGCCTCTGTCCTCTAACAGCACACACAGGTTTGCTGCCAGGCTTTCAGGAGTGATCGAGAAACAGCACAGTAACTACTCAAACACTTAATCTCTTCTCTGCTTTGTTCCCAGGATCCAAAGTCATGGTCAGATTTCTACAGAAATTCGTAATTCAGAGTACTTCACCAGCATGCCCCCCCTTCCAGCAGAATGCCTTGACATAGATGGGGACTGGAACACGCTCCCAGTTATCTTTGAAGATAGGTACATGGATATGCCTTGCAAAGGTGAGTGAAACACCACAGAGAGACAGCTTGCACTGAGGGAGGCTCACTCCCCCAGGTCAAGGTAAGCTATCTTACATCCCTTGGGCTGAATCTGGCTTGGATGAGAGTATGATCTGTTATGTAATATAGCTGAATTCTTCTGTTTTCCCTAGAAGCAGAGTATTTCCTGTAGCTTCATATTTTTCATCTTCAAAGTAAGCTGCTTAGTTACAAGAGCTGGAGGCAAAATGTAGAAAGAAAACAAAATCTTTCGGATTTTTGTTACAGTACAGTACAAATTTAAAGGAAAACCAACACTATGAATTTCATCCCCAGTGTGACATCTAGTGGTAAGAAAACTCAGAACAAACCCCCCAGATTTCAGCAGAAAGCCCAGGCTATCCCTTAAAGGCAGCATTGCTTTCAAAAACACTTTCCCCTTGAGCACCCAAATCAGATTCTTAATTAAGAAATTATTTAGTTCTTTAGATTTGTAGTAACACCCCATAGCCCTCAATTTCCTTTTCTTTTTACTCCACTATTAAGATGGGCAAGGAAACAATACGTGTGATATTATAGGTGACCATAATTCAGTAAACATAGAATCATAGAATCATAGAATGGTTTGGGTTGGAAAGGACCTTAAGATCATCTAGTTCCAACCCCCCTGCCATGGGCAGGGACACCTCGCACTAAACCGTGAACTGTGGTCCAAAATTTCCACTCTTTCAGAGTTATCCAGCTGCCTAAATTTTGGCAATGCTCATTACAGATACTTAAACTATTGAACTGAGTATTAATCTGACTCACAAGCAAGAGCTGTACTATGACCAATGTCGTATGATAGCAGGAATACAAAGAAATGTCACCTTTGTTTCACTTACATACTCTGTAAGAACAGGTTAGATACAGTTGAGGAAAACATGCAGAGGAAAGCATGTTTTATTGATGTTGTCTTTTTTGCCTAACTATATTTGTTTAGTGTATAGTTCTGGTTAAGTGGATTCTAATATAAATATACATACTTTTTTAGGCCTTACAATAGCTTTTCAAAGTCCCACATCAGCTTAGGGTAATTTGTTGTGTTCTTGCAGGTACTACTTCTTTTTTTCTTTCTTTTTTTCAGATCAGAATTTGGAAGTTTTCCCAGATTTTGAGGTTCCTGCAAACACTCAAATAGATGTAACAGATGACAATGAGGATTTTGCATCAAATGATGCTGCTGCAGTAATGAAAGGAGACTTTGGGAAAGGTCCTCTGTTAATACACACAGATAGGATAAATGGGAATCCCTCCTGCATATACAGTGGTACTGAAAGTGCTGCATATACAGCTAAGAGTTTAAACCAGCACTCCACATCTCAGGTATGTACAGTGAACAAAGATGCCCAAAGGAAACCTGAAAATATTTTTGCTTCAAGTCAGGAAGCTACTTCTGACTCAGAGCCAGGCAATACAGAATGCACAGCAGATGACTTTAAATCACCCAAGGAGGCTTTATTAAAAGACAACAACAGACTTACAGCGGATGTTACCTATGGAGATACAAATCCTAGCAATAAGGATTCCCACAGAAGTGAGCCTGTGTTAATTGTTAGTGCTCAGCATGAGTGTGGAGCATGTGGAACTGATGGCTTGGAAGACAGGACTGAAATATATAAACCAGATGAATCTAGTCATCCTGAGAATAACTTCACTTCATCTGAGCTTGCACTGAATGAATTAACCAACCTGGAAAAAACAGGAGATCCAGACCCCAAGGCTTTGCTCCCTCTTTTGAAAGCTTTGCCCACACACAGCTTTGAAGTGAAATTGTTCACAAAGGAGCAACGAGGTGAGGAGTGCGAAGAATTCACCCTGATGTCAGGGGTCATAAAAAGGTCCTCCTCTATAATATCTGATTCAGGCATTGAAAGTGAACCAAGTTCAGTGGCGTGGTCTGATGCTCGTAGCCGGGCACTGGAGCTGCCCAGTGATCGAGAGATCCTGCACCACTTGGTACGGAGACATGTCATCCACCGAAACTCCCTGGAGGGTGGTCACACAGAAAGCAATACGAGCTTGCCCAGTGGGATCCAAGCATCACTCACATCCATCAGCTCTTTGCCCTTTGAGGAAGAGGAAAGGGAAGTGGAGCTTACCAAACTGACAAAATCTGTCTCGGCCCCTCAGATCAGTAGTCCAGAAGAGCCTGCGGAGGAGGTAGATATCTCCAAACACAGTGAAGTCACCTCAGGAGATTCAGGAGGAAACTTAAAAAGTTGCATAGAAAAAGAGACTGGAGATGGAAAATTAATGGTGGACTTTTCTGAGTGTCAAATCACCACTGGAAGTGAACAACTAGAACCAAGAGGTACCCAAAAACCCTCTATCAAACATAGTAGCAGTAACACTGAGTTACAAGGGGAGGAGGAGAAGGAAAGTTTTCCAGAGACTCTCTGTAGTTTGGAAAATGTAGGACCACCCATTTGTCCAAAGCAGCTCCAAGATAGTATCTCTGAGTGCCAGTCGCTGGAGAGCAGTGCTGAGTGCAGCTTAAAAACACCAAGGGCTTGTAATTATTTGGACAAAAATATAGGTAAGTTTGATACATGCACTGAGGACCCAAAGGATGAACTTAAGCCGGACAGTTTAAAAATACAAGACTTTTACTCCAATAACAGAATTTCAGGAGAGGAGAGTCTTTCACAAAGCATAAAGCTGGTACCAGATTTTTGCTATCATGTTCCAGCTCCTTCAGAGACCTCAACTGAATTTGGCTCAATGCAAGGAGAGTGTGGGAGCTCTCTAGCTGATGAGAGCTCAGCAGTGTATGCAGAAATGCAGGGGTTACAAGAAATTGAGCTCAATGACTCACCTGCCTCAGCAAACCATGCAGCAGGATCCTACCAGGCTGAGTATCCTGAGGAACCCAACCGCCAAGAGCATAAACTTGTTGCTAATGGCACCGGGTTTCATCCGGCTACAACGGAAGGAGTAGCTCTGGAAAGTAGAAAGGCTGTTGATGTGGTTAACCTGTCCGTCTCTTGCACAGCCACGTGTCTTCCCTTTTCTTCTGTGCTCAAAGAGACCCCTGCTATGGTCGGCTTCTCTGCAAAGCAGGCTGCGTTCCCTATCACACGCCAGCCTCTGGGCTCTTTTGGAGTTGTCTCTTCGAATTCAGATGAGATGGATGAAGAGACAAATGAAAGGATGCTGAAGTAAGAATGTCTAATTACTTTCTTCATTAATGTTACCGTAATGCCAAGAGACCCTGGCAAAGTTCGGCACTCTAACGCGGTACGCGTGCTGTAAGCTTGCGTTCAGAGACAGCTGCTGCCTGAGGAATTACAATTTAAATAATCCATATAGACAAATGGTTCATACAGAATGAATAAACTAAATAGACAGGAAAGATGAAAACACAGAGAGACAGAGATTGTAAAAGACATTAGGTCTTTAATCTTCACGAAAAAGAGTGGGATTTAGGTATCTAAATAATCCTTAAGATCTGGCCCTCCTTCATGAAGTCAAGGTATTGGTCCCAGTTCACTATAGCAGTGCTATAGCTCTTCTGTTCTGCTTAAATAATTGCAGGCATTAGCTAAACTATGAAACAGCAGCACTGGCAGGTAGGGTCTCAGCTTCAGGTTCTGGAAAATGGAATTGGCATCCTGGGTACCTGGAAAAGAAGCTTTTTGAGGTGTTTTTTCTTGCTTTATTGCCTATTCCATCATGGCTGTGTTGTCACAGTGACCCATTTCACAGATTGACACGCTAGTACATGTTTACTTCTGTTATATTTTCATGTCTCTGCTGTACTGAGGGAAAACAATAGCATGGGAATTTCTCAATCTACCCAAAATGTTGGCTTTCTGCATGTGAATTCATTTGTGACCCAAAGCTTTATTTCTATTTATTTGAAAGCATCTTGAAGCTTGCTTTATAGACCCTGCTGCAAGTCCTGCTTAATCTAATCATAAAATTTGGTCCTTCTTTGCATGTATTCATGTAAATGAATCCAGGGCCTCCAGGTCCATGGCTCAAACACTACATTTTTCATTCTTTTGTCCCTTTAAAGTCAGTTAGGCTGTTGTGAGTAATTGCTCAAGTAACCTTAAGCTGTCCTCTGACTTCAAAGCTTTATATCTCCTAACCTGAACCTGGTCCATCCCAGTTTTTTACCTAATTCTACACTTATGTTGTGATTATTAATTCCTAAAAGCTCTGGATAAGTTTTGCTAAGTCAAAAAGCCACTGAGGAGGTTCACATCTTCAGCCAGCAGAATGCTTTATGGTGAATTCATGTGTCAAATTTTAGACTTTTAGTAGGAAAGGGGCTAGCTTCATTCTCTGAGCACTTAAGTTGCTCTTCCTCTTAACTACTGTTTTCAAAAGAACTCAAAACCAAACCAAAACATCTACCATATGAGGTGCATCCTTTAACTGCACAGCCTGAGGAATGGGGAGAACACCTTCTACCTGCTTAAAAATTCATCTGATGTTAGCAAAATCATACATTTTGCATTTCAGTATCAGTCAATATTTTCTTATGACTGATGATATTGTTAAGATGCAAAATAGCTAATTCTTTATCTTAGTGTTATGGGCCACCAGAAAATTATTTGTTGTAAATCCTTCATTCCTCTGGAAGGTGTGAGGTGTTAATCTGCTTTAGCTATTCCCAATATGTATGTAGCCAAATCACTCAGAAACAGATTTTTTCCCCTGCGTGCTGATTTCTTTCCATCAGAATAGGTAAGAAATAGTATCCAGGTCTCTATTTGAAAGCTGCAAATGTAACTTCTTGCAAATAGCAGCCTCCTTGTTTCTAATTGGAAGGTTTGCTGTTGAACACCCAATTCTGCTGTGATTAATTAATGTATTCTCCAGTTTTTATCAGGCCAAAGAAAAATTTAAAAAGGAGATGAAGATTGAAGGATTTCTGTACAGTGACGTATCTGTACTAGCTTCTGATATCCCATATTTTCCACCAGAGGAAGAGGAAGAAAATTTAGAAGATGGAATTCATCTGGTTGTCTGTGTCCATGGATTGGATGGTAAGGCCAGGAGGAGTTGCAGATGTTCAGCAAGCATGAAATAATGGAGAGTCCAAGGAAATTATTTATCTTAGCTAAGTATTTAGTCCTTATTATGGCATTGTAATAAAGAATCTTGGGCAATATAAAATCTTTGCTCTAAGGAATGGATGCTGCAACTGTTTTTGTTGCTGTTTAAACAGAATTCTACAGCAAAGCATGCCAGTCCTTCCATGTACAGGAGGAGTGCATTATACTAAGTCTTTTCTTTCCACAGTTGCTTGTTTTGCAGTATGTCACTGGGATAAAAATGTTATTTAACACTGTTACAGGGTAGATAGTGGCCAGCTTTAGAAAGTGAGAGAATAAAAATCATTATTCACTGCAGAGCAAGCATTGCCTGAAATGGTTTTTATGTATGCTTTCTAAGCAAAAAACAGCTATGTCATATGAATCTTCTCTTGACAAATTACTGGTATCAATGGGAAAGATGTAGCTATTAACCTTGAAACTACAGAAAAGGAGGGGTAAAAAATGTCAGGCATTCTCAGAAAGGTGGAAAACAAACATTTGCTGGCTTGAACAAGGGCAGTTTGCCATTCAATATCTCAGTGGCAGTAATGTCCTACTCACAAGGTGGAGGTACTTCCTTTTCCAACAAAACATTTCAGAATACTTTGGGATTTTCTAGTATAAAATGGGGCATCTCCCCAAATATAAGAATCTTTACAGTATTTTAGCACTGCCTCTAATTATGAATACAGAGGGGCAGGATTCTCTGCCTCTGAACTTACAGCTCCATACCCTAGTATGTGTGTCAAGGTCCCTGGCAGGGCTGCAGTGTCCCCTGGGAACCACACCAGCTGTGAAGGTGGAAGGACAGACCTCAGCTCTTTGTCTTACCTCTGCTGTTCAGCAAATAGAGGACAGAGTTATTCCAGGCCTGAAGTTTGCCCTTTCTTCCCCACCATTTCTCCACCATTCATCAGGGACTGTAGTGACAGAACAAGGGGTAATGGGTTTAGACTGAAACAGAGGAAGTTCAGGTTAGATCTAAGGAAGAAGTTCTTTACAGTGAGGGTGGTGAGGCACTGAAACAGGTTGCCCAAAGAAGTGGTAAATGCTCCATCCCTGGCAGTGTTCAAGGCCAGGTTGGACAGAGGCTTTTGTTACATGGTCTAGTGTGAGGCGTCCCTGCCCATGGCAGGGGATTGGAACTGGATGATCTTAAGGTCCTTTCCAACCCAAACCTTTCTATGATTCAATGATTTATACAGTCCCCACCAGCAGGTCAGTGAGGTCCAGCCCCACATTGTGCAGGCTGTGGGTATTCTTGCTCTCCAGCTGTTACAATGCATGATCCTACAGTGTGGTGAGGTGTTTCAGCAGCACTTCGCAAGAGCTCCCTTGTGTCAGGGTTTATAGGAAGATGAATGTGTTAAATTGATTCTATATTAGTTATTTTTCTGTTGAATTACATCTTATAAAGTACCATTTATTTCCAGGTAACAGTGCAGATCTGCGGCTGGTAAAGACTTTTATAGAACTGGGACTCCCTGGTGGAAAACTGGACTTCCTAATGTCAGAAAGAAATCAGGTATTACAGAGCTAATTTCTGTCTTTGTATCTGCTACAAGCCAATGACGCTGTTGAAACAGGACCTTCAGCAAAGCCATTTCACCAGATGAATGAAACAAAAGCAGTGGAGAATTCAGAGAATTCTATTCAGTATTTAGTACAAAGGCCTGGTCCTGTCTAATGTGATAGGGTGTTCAAATCCATCAGACAATATTCCTAGTATTATAGTCAAAGGCAATGACATTAGCACTTATAGCACAAGACCTTAGAAGAAGAAAATGGATTTATCCTGTCAGTTTGCAAACTTCACAGCCTGGTGTCTCTGCCTGTTGGATGCCAGGCAACACAACACCGACAGAAAGCAGCAAGATCAGTGATGCTAAATTCTCCAGAGGGTGTGGATTATCCAGCAGGTGTTCTCAGCTTGCTTTGCTGCATCAGCCATTGTTTCTCCTGTTGAAACATGTGTAAGATTTATTTCCTTGAAGGATAAAGAAATGTCTTCCAGAGATATTCATTGCTAGCCTAGCCAAAGAAACAGAAATGAATTCATGCTTTGTTCTGCAATGAACCCATATTTATGACAGAGAGGCCTAACTTTATGCACAAAATAAGGTTTTCCAGTGCCCAGTCAGAAATATTAATGTGATTTATGATTGGCTGAGAAACTTGTTTCAAAACTTCCCAACCTTCTTTTTTCAACAGCTTTTATATCGTGAAGTGGCTTGTTGGTGTTAGCCTGTGAACTTGCTGCTTCACAATGCAGATCTGTTAACAGCAGACCTGCACAGTGAAACAAGATGAAAATAACAAGGAGACCACTTCAGACTTGCATCAAAGCTTCTTGTCATGTTTTCAGAGAATGCAATATCTTACAACATTTTTAACATCTTATTAATTACATCTTATTAACTAAAATCTCTATTAGACATTTTCCAGGGCCCATTATGGGAACTTTCAATCTGGGAAGGTGAGAAAATTCCCATGGCACTGGAAATAGAACCTGTGTGGTTTGATGACTATTTGGATGCTGTTACCCTTTTTTCGCTGCTTTGAGAACCACACTTAAAATTACCCATGAAATCAGCCCTTAAGCTGAAGCTTGCCTTACAAAGGGAAATGCAAATCACTTTTTTTAGGCCTTCATTTGTGATTCATTTGACAAGCTCAATCAAGCTAAGATGATACTAAAGGATGGTAATATAAGAAGTTGAAATATGGCACTGGATGTGTTCTGTTTATGATTAATGTTCAGGCTGATATTCTTCCACTTTTAAACAACTTGAAAGATTTGGGTTAATGAACCTAAGAGGAAATGATTAATTATCAATGCAGACAAAATAAACACACAGAAGGTTAGTGGACTGTTTGTAGTTTATGAGAACATTTATTTTAAGGCCGTATTGCAAAGTGAACATGATCGTGTTTTCTTTTGCAAAAGCTGCAATTAACAAGATGAGTTGTGTCACAAAAACATTAATTACTGATATGTTTGCTCTGAATAGCTGTTCCAGTGTTTGATGATTGTTTTTATGGAATCTCATTAGTTATGAATTTGATTTAGAGTCCTGTTGAATTGCCAAATGACACAGTTCTGAATAAGATCTGTCTGCAATCATATAGACTGGACAATATATTATCTGTTTTATTGTATCAGAACTGGCAGTACTGTTGCAATCAACATTGTCTCTCTAGCACTCATTCTCTTACTGATAACTGTTGAATAACCAAAGCACAGCATTTCATTAAGATGGCCAAACAATTTTGTGATTACATCCTTAGCATCAGCATAATCCATGTGTCAGTGTATACTGCTGTAAACTATTTTATCGTCATAATCTGTTAAATCATAAATGTCAAAAACTGTTCTAGTATGTGCAGAGTTTGGTATGTAGAGAGGCTGAGCATTCTTACCAGTGTTAAGTCAGGCTGCTTTAAAAACATACTTATGACTTTCAAATCATTCAGCAGTTTCTCTGAAAGATCTCAAATTTTTAGAGGACCTGGAGACCTTGAGCATGTATAAAGAAAATTTGGACTGGTTATTATGCTTCTGCTTGCATTTTACTTTGAAAATAGCATCAATCTGCAATAAGTGCAATGTATTTTAATTCATTGTCTCATTCTGTTTTTCACCAGACTGATACTTTTGCTGATTTTGATACAATGACTGACCGATTATTGGATGAAATTATTCAGCATATCCAGTTGTACAACCTCTCCATATCCCGAATAAGGTAAATGTTCTGATAGTTAATAGTCTGTAAATGTTTGAGTTACATGAGCAGTATTCAGTGAAATCAGCTTTTCCAAAAGTGCCTTGTGTCAAAAGCCATTAAATCAGTGAGATGAACTTTTACATCATTATAGATAGAAGAGTATCTACTAGGCTGAAAAAAAAGTCAAGTGGTACCAAAAGGATGTTACTGCAAGGCCTGATAGAGTCCCCTCAAGAACAATTTATGCCACCCTTATGCTTTATATAAATAAAATACAGATGGGTTTTCTATTAATCTAAGTCTTTCTTTCCCAACAGTTTTATTGGACATTCCCTTGGTAACGTCATCATTCGATCTGTACTAACTCGCCCCAGGTTTCGCTATTACCTCAACAAGTTACACACCTTCCTGTCCCTCTCTGGGCCTCATCTGGGAACCCTTTACAACAACAGTACTTTGGTTAGTACAGGTAAGAGTTGATGGGAAAGTTATGATGGACTGCAGGACATGGCAATGTGCATGAGAGAGCAAGACATGGAGGCAGCAATAAATTGTAATAACATGACCTGTACACCGAAGTTGTGGAAAATATTTACTTCAACCCACACATAAAAAATGCAATGAGAAGAGCTTTCATCATCTACTACAAGGTTCAACACAGTGCTCCCTGAAAAACCCAAGGGTGTGCAGCAGAAGTGACCTTGCATCCACTGTATTCTTCCACTTCTCTGTGCACTGTCAATAAGCAGAGGTGTCTCCAAGGCTGAAGAAAACACTTAGAGTGCTATGCAAATGGAATTTCCCACAGTTCAGCCTTCCTGAGTGTCTATGCTACCATGACATGGATAATCACAGAATCATAGCATAGTTTGTGTTGGAAGGGACCTTTAAAAGTCATTGTCCTGGGTTCAGCTACAGCAG